>NW_011888965.1:1504103-1560661 GCF_000151845.1 Pteropus vampyrus | reverse complement strand
GTTCCAGTTGCTCCAAATCCTCCCCAGCACTTCATATTGTCAATCTTTTTAAATTTAGCCATTCTGAAAACTGTTTTCAAAGAAAGAAACTCAGAGGCAAAGTAGTTACATAACTTGCCAAACACCACTCAACAACACTCAGATCTGACTCCAAAGCTCATGTGTATCTGAACCATACCATTAGAAATTACTAACAGGACCAGTACATGATTTTCTATAACAACATCTGGCTAATGGTTCCACCAAATAACTTATGGAAGAAGAATCAGTCATTGTTCCAGAACTGCACTGAAGTTACATCTATGTATCTCAGTTTAAACACACACACACACACACACACACACACACACACACACACACACACACATTTGTATTATTTGACAGTTTACTTCATTTCTTTAGCTGTGATAAGTACTTTTCAACCCATGCTTCTATTATCTTTTAAAGTCCTAAGCTTCATAAGAAATCTACCAAATACTACTAAGAAATAATAGATATCTAGAGACTCAAACTAAAACTTCTAATCAAGATTTAGGTAAGGCAGCTTATGGGAATAGAGCCAGAATGTAGCTTAGGCTCCCTCCCCCCATCCCCTCATGGGCTACATAGTCCGCAATATAATTTTTAGGTATTAACATACTAGTGATTTTATGTTATCATGTTACCTAACTTAAAGAATTGTTTTGACATGCTACATATTCACAGTGATGTTTGTAGCCATCACTTGTCAGGTGACCAGGTGGAACAAATGAACCACCCAAACAAAAACAATAGAAAGATCAGTCAGGACAATCAATACATGAGTGAGCAAGAGGCCAGGATTAGATCTGAACACTGTAAAAGAAGCTAGGATTATCATCTAGGGAACAAGAGGAACTGACCCACAACGAGACAATATTTTCTTACCTTAGGTACGAAAGGCTTGGCTATATCTGTCAGGCAGTCCAACATTCAGTACATTGCTCAGTAAGTTAAAAATTCAAGACCTTTTCCAAGTTTACTAAAAGGTCAGGAATATATCACACCATCCATCAATGGAATATTCTGTGAGACCACATGCTGGCATGGTTAAGTGCATATGCTTTAGAAGAAGACATATCGAGGTTCCAGTCCCATTTCTACCATATTCTAGCTGTGTTATTTTTGATCAGTTACATAAACTCTCTAAGCTTGTTTTCTCATCTTTAAAATAGGAATGAGAATAGCACCTATACCCCATGAGGTCTCTGTGGCTACTAAATGAAGTAATGCCTGTGAAATAGCACAGAGAAGCTTATAGTAAGATCTTTTTGACAATGTTAAAAAACAAAAACTTGAATGCTCTTTGAATCTTCCAGCCCAAAATACAGTATGAATTTTAGGCATAAATTAAAGACTTCTTTTAAATAATGTTAATAATTAACATTTTACAATTCATTTATTGAAAAGTATTTTAATATGAAATATGCAGAAGAATCTAAGACTAGACTTCTTTTAAAAAAGACTTTATAATTTATATATTTGGTACTCATATTACCTCATGTCTTTTCTTTAACTTGTTACTATTCAACTTTGTATATATTTTTTACTATATTCAGAGCTCACCAACTGACACTGGAATAGACATTGAAATTACAATGGTCAGGAAAAGGGGGACATGGAAAGAGAGTATATTTATAGGTCATGAATAATCCTGATGGAAAGAATTATGTCAGAATATTATATCAAAATTATATCAAAATAAAAGTTAAGGTTTTGAAACAGAAATCTATCCCAAGCCTTCAGAAGTTCTGAGATCATTGACTTTAAAGGGCCTGCTTATACTGATCACATAATCAAAGGAAAGAAAATCTTATATTAACGAAAGCATCAGAGGAGTCACTGAACCATAAATCCATGAGAAAGTGAGATCCTCCCCTCTTTAGCTCTCTGGGGGAAAATAAAGTGAGGAAAACCCTACAAATGTACCTACTCACTGAAGAAATGAGACTGATTCCTCACACATACATGTAAAAGAAAACTTTTCACAATTTCCCAAAATTTCAACCTTTCATCCATAAATGGAGATTCAGATTCTGAATTATTTAGTTATACTTCATGTAAATATAACTTAAAGATGTAGTGAACGGATGAGTTCAATACACTATACACAATATAGACAAAATAGAAAACCGTGACTGCATGTACATTTATGATTTGATTGTCTGGATTCACATCTATCCTTCAAAAGGGTTAAAGCTAAAATTAGAAAGTTCTATCCTGAGTCCCATAAGCTGTAAAGGAAATTGGTCTCATGTGTAGGAGGCCAATATTAGTCATGTCACCCCTTTATCACTGTTTGTGCAGTGCTAAAGGCTAGTATAGAGGGTTACGTGTTCTGTACAAAGGATTTTATTTCTCTCTAATGGTGTTCTATTCCCATATGTAATTTCATACTACAACCCAAATCACTGGAACATCAAATAAAATGAACGATAGTTCAGAGTTTCTAGGGGGAATTCAGAAAGTTAGTAAAATTATAAGTCATGAAACAACTAATTCAAAGGGTTGAGGACACTTTAAAGATAACTGTAAATGCTGTTTACATGTTTAAAACCAGGAAAACATCCATTTTCATACCAATATTGCCAATGTAATGTTTTTTAATGCAATTAAAAGCAAATCTTTAAAACCAATGTACCATCCAGTGCAAAAAGCATCATGCATTCAGTCCACAGATCGATATCTCCAAACAGTAGCAATGAAAAACAGTATTTTTAGACTTTTTAAAACATAATTTGTTAAACTTCATAGATAATTCCACTATCAATATATACATTCATGAAATAATAAAATGTTAAAAACAAAATAACACGAATTTGTATATGCTATGATTGCCTCGGTGTCAGTTCAGTAAAAAAATACATATCGGCTCAGGTTTGTCTACAAAGTAACACGATACCCAGGGGCATTTGAATGTCCTTGGAAGCTCTTTGTTATGGTAGATTAATGTGTAAACCAGTTCTGACCAATTAAAAGTATCTATTAGATGTCATACTGCCATTTCCAGACATGTGTGTATATGCCTTTAAAGCATAACATTCACTTTCCACTCATTTCCCCTAATTCATAGAAAGGTTGAATATATCAATTTTCCAGTTCTGCCTTTCGGTGATTTTGACTTTAATGTTGAGATAGATTAAAATTTGCTTAGAAAACACCAAATAAGACATCCCATCTTTCTCTTTATACTCTGTTATTTACTTAAGCAGGTTTCATCTGGCTGCATTTATTCTCCCCATCAGGTCTCACTAGAAAGATCCTGCTGTTTCATGCTACTCACACTTTTTTTTTTAAAGAGTTCCTCACAGAAGAGTCTTGTATTATATGAAAACAAATTCCTCTTATATATTTACAACAAATTGTAAATGTCTGAGTTACATATAAAATTTTCCTGAGGGCAATACTTTAAGTAAAAATTATCTCTCAAAGAATAAAATTTCTTATCCATTAAAATCAATTTCTTAAGCTTTCAAAACTATTTTGAGGATAGTTGAAATGGCTCAAGTACAAATCTATTCAAATGTCCAACAGGCTACAGAAAAAATATTTTCCTCCTCACTCTCTTTTAAAAATTATTGTTAAAAAAGTATAAGAGGCAGTCTTCCCACAGAGTAATGATGAAAATAAAATTTACAAAAAGATGTGAATGAAAATGAAAACAGAATCTTCGATCTATAGTAAATAAAGGGGAAGCAGGGAGAAAGAGCTTTCCAAATAGTCAAACAGAAGCTAGTCATACTTTAAATTTTCTTCATATGTTGGAAACTGTAAATATAATTATGTTAGGATACTAACTAAAGTTGCCTTCTTAGTGATATAACTTATAATAAAAACATTAACTTCCATAAGAAAAATGTATTGGTTCATTCTCCTAAGTTAAGTAATACAGTTAAAATTCTATCACACACTCCACAGGGCATCCAATTTCTATTAGTTTAGTGGAATTTTGTTAAAATGACCTTACTCCAAGAAATCAAATTCCTAATCTGTAAACTCTGGAAAGGAAACAGAGCTGACCTCAAGTTTATCTGTTGTGAATAAGGTAACAAGTTCTTTGAATGCAAGGAGGAAAACAGAGTAGCATTAGAACATACACTCACACATTTCCTTTTTTCCTATATCGATTTGCATGTTATACTGTCTAATTCTCATGAGAAGCAGAGAAGTTAAATGAATTTTCATTCACAGTAACAGGGGTAAGGAGAGTTGAAGGGTAATTACTATTTGATGACTGAATAACAGAAATGCAACAGTCCTTCTCACCTACCAGGTGCAGTTCCAAAAACATATAATTAAAGACTCATTTCAGAGTGTGATAGATAAGTAGACAAAGATCAAAGAAATTTAATGTTCACAAATACTTTTAGCACAGGAAAACTGCAACCAAATCAAAAAGAAACATTTCTTTGTGTCCTCACTGTGGATATCAAAAATCTCAGTAATTCCAAATGTTTTATTGTCTCAAAATATGATCTGTAATGGTAGGTCTTTTCTGGTTTATTTTATATAATATTTTAAAGCCTCTTCCCCCTAAAACTAAGAACGATACTTGAAAATTAGGTGTGTGTCTATGTGCACATACATGCACTTGTAATCATAGTTAAATATCTTAATATAGTCACCTTTAATAATTTTTTTCAAAACATAAACATTTAACAATGAACAGTCAAATTCTTTAACAACTTCACATTAAACAACTTAGGAATTTATAAGGCTTATCTAAGACAAATTAAGCCAAACATACGCATTATTTTTCTCTTCTACAGTAATATGAAATCATATAAAGAACAACAAAACAATAATAAACATGTACATGACTTATAGAAAAGACCTTTATAGGACTACAAGGAAGGATATAAAGTACCTAAGAAAGAGGTATTAGCCCTCAGCTATATTCAACCTGGCTTGCACTCTAGATTTTCAGAAAAATCTAGAAACCTAGCTACTCCTAAAAGATACACATTTGTATATTAAATCTTTCAGAACATATAAATGCATTATAAAGAAAGCATAATGTTTTAATTGATGAACTATCTTTGGCCTTCTTCAAAATTGAAAGAACTTTCTTTTTCACTGGAACAGTTAAAATCCAAAACAAACACTAATATTTAAATTAGCAACATGGTTTTGTCTTCATTTACAAACATACCTCATTGAAAGAACACATACTGATAAGAGTTGGTTTACTGGTTGTGAAATCAAAGTAAGTTACTCCATTTAGCTCTTTCATCTTACAAAGAAACTAGAGAACTTTAGTGACTTGCCTTAGATAATAGATCTTATTAATGGGAAAACTATGATTGAAATTCACCACTCAATCCTTACATACCTTCCATTCAAACATATTATCAACAGCTAACATGAAAATCATCAATTAGTGGTTATAAGTATTTTGGTTATCTTCTCTTCGTGAAAGAATAGTGGATGAAAGTTAGAATTTATAAAAATATCATCAGCTTGTATATTCAAAAGTGAAAGCACTATCACTGAGGTATTTTGTTAAATTATTTATTATGGATTACATCTTCAAGGCTAGGGAAAGTTTAGATAATAAAAACATTGGATATGTCCAAAAACATATCTTCTGCTTCCTATGTACCAATAAATAAGCTACTTGTTCACCATAGATGCAGAGCCCTATCTACTGCATTTCATCACTATGGATTGTAAACACACTAATGAAGTACAGATCTATAAACATCCACTTCAAAAAATGCAGCAATCTTTAGTAAATATATGGCCTGGCACAAAATACAAGTATTAGGAAGCACCATCAACAACAAAAATAGAACACTCGATTTTAATTTTTGAAGAATAGTCTTTGATTAGCCTTATCTGCTTCATTACCTAGCATGAATGAGGTGGTCAGCCATTTTAAGGTTGCTTCTGATGGGATTCAGGACACACTACCCCCAAATATGGCACACTGTAATATTGAATATCTTAAGTAAAGGAATCTGAGAAAAGGGCAAAAGCAAGAAGGTCATGCTGACCTCTTCCACCCAACCCCTGCCCCTACATGCAACCCATCTTCCTTGAAAGTAAAAGATAAATTTCCCATGTGAAAGGTTGCCCTCCCTTTACCAAGAACAGGGAAGACATTGTTATTACTAGAGATGGGGAATTTAGGGCCAAAAAGGCTATGTAAACAAACTGTGATAAACTAATCTTTATCTTCCTAATTACTTCTTCACCATTTACTACCCTAACCCAAACCTCCTTGTGTTGTCAATTCTTCACGATTTTGTTGTTTGTCTAGCTTTCTGCTCTGTTCACTTCTTTGGGTCTTCATTCTCTTGTGAAGGTTCCCATGTATATTTAAAAATTAATAAAATCTCTATGCATTTCTCTTGTTAATCTGTTTTTGTCAGATTAATTTCAGACCCAACCAGGGACCCAAAAAGGGTCAAGCAAGACCTTTTCCTCCCCTATACTTCCTGCTAAACTTCTTTAACTTCTCTATTCTTTTGTGCTTTGCCTTATTCATTTTGGCTAGCTGAATTTTTAATAAACTCAGTGAACTTCTCTTTTTTTCTGAAACAATCATTGCCTCTATCAGTTCATGTCTCTAAATAGAATGAGATTTGAACTAGAATGTTTACAATAGAAATGTAACAACTAAGCAAAAGATATTGCAAACAAGAAGATGGGCAAATGTCATGACCAAGGAGTATCAAAGATGACTACAAATAATAAACACGGAGATCAGAGTCAAAATCCTGAATGAATAGATGAACAAACACAAAGAATATACAGAGAATTATACTCCTCTATATATTCAAAAATAGTTGCAAAGGCTAAAGGAATTCATCGGGACCAAACCAGCTCAACATGTTAAAGGGATTTCTTTAAGGTGAAAAGAAAGGGCGCTAGTTAGAAATAAGAACACACTGGAAAGAATCTCACTGGAAAGGTAAACATATATAGTAACAAT
The DNA here is from genome assembly GCF_000151845.1 of Pteropus vampyrus. Lineage (NCBI taxonomy): Eukaryota > Metazoa > Chordata > Mammalia > Chiroptera > Pteropodidae > Pteropus > Pteropus vampyrus. Next base: position 1,553,706 of record NW_011888965.1, on the reverse strand, counting down.
AGTGGATCTATCACTTATAAAGCTAGTAAAAAGATTAAAAGACAAAAGTAAAATAACTATGATTATAATAACTCGTAAAGGGATACACAACAAAAAGATATAAAATGTGACATCAAAAACATAAAACATGGGGTAGAAGAAGAATAACATTGAGCTTTACAATGGGATGAAACTTGTTGTCACCTTAAAGGAAACTGTTTGATATACATATACATGTTATTACATGTAAGCCTCATGGTAACCACAAAGCAAAAACCTATATAGTAAATACACTAAAAAGGTCATCAAACCACAAAGAAAGAGAGCAAGAGAAGAAGAGAGAAACTGCAAAAACAGCCAGAGAACAATTAACAAAACAGCAATAATCACATACCTATCAATAATTACTTTAAATGTCAATGAACTAAATTCTACAACCAAAATGAATACAATGGCAGAATGAATTGTAAAAAAAAAAAGGACTCATCAACATACTGCTTATAAAAGACTCATTTTCATTATAAGGACACACAGAGACTGAAAGTGAATGGATGGAAAAAGATATTCCATGCAAATGGAAATCAAAAGAAAGCTGAGGTAGCCATATTTTATCAGACAAAATAGACTTTAAAATACTCCAATAAGAGACAAAAAAAAAGCAATACATAATGATAAAGGGATCAATCTAAAAAGAAGAGATAACATTTATAAATATTAATGTACTCAGCATAGGAACACCTAAATATATAAAGTAAATATTAACAGACCTGAAGGGAGAAATAGCATACAATAGTAGTAAGGGACTTTAATACTTCACATCAACAGAAAGATCATCCAGACAGAAAATCAAAAGGGAAACATTGGCTTTAACACATTAGACTAGATAGATTTAACGGATATTTGTAAAACATTTCATTTAAAATCAACAGATTACACATTCTTCTTAAGTGTACGTGGAACATTTTCCAAGATATATCATATATTAGGGCACAAAACAGGTCTTAATAAATTTAAGAGGACTGAAATCATATCAAGCATCTTTTCTGACCACAATGGTATAAAACTAAAAGTTAATTACACCGGGAAAACCAGAAAATTCATGAATATATAGAGGTTAAGCAGCATGCTATGAACAGCCAATGGGTCAAAAAAGTTATCAAAAGAGAACTAAAAAAAAAACCTTTAGAAAAATAAAAATGGAAATATAATATACCAAAATTTACGGAACACGGCAAAAGCAGTTCTGAAAAGGGAAGTTTGTAATGATAAATGTCTGCTTCAATAAACAACCTCACTTCATACCTCACAAAACTAGAAAAAGAAGACGAAGCCCAAGTTTAGTAGAAGAAAATAAAGATTACAGCAGAAATAAATAAAATAAAGACTAAAGAAAAAAATAGAAAAGATCAATAAAACTAAGAGTCGGTTCTTTTAAAAGATAAACAAAATTAACAAACTTATAGCTAGATTTGCCAAGAATAAAAGACAAAAGACTCAAATAAATAAAATTAGAAATGGAAGATATTACACCTGATACCTGATAACACGAAGAATCATAAGGGACTACTATGAACAATCATATGCTAACAAATTAAACAAACTAGAATGGATAAATTCCTAGAAACATACAACATACAAAGACTGAATCATGATGAAATAGAAAATCTAAACAGACCTATTACTAGTAAGGAGATTGAATCAGTAATCAAAACCCCGCAACAAACAAAAGTCCAGGACTTCCCTATTGAATTCTACCAAGCATTAAAAGAAGAATTAATATGAACCCTTCTCAAACACTTCCAAAAAAAATAGAAGAGGTGGAAATTCCTCCAAACTTATTTTACAAGGGCAACATTACACTGAAATAAAAATCAAACAAGGGTGCCACAAGAAAATATCCCAGATGAACATAGATGCAAAGATCCTCAACAAGATATTAGCAAACCAAATGCAACAACACATTAACAAGATCATACATTATAATCAAGTCAGATTTATTCCAGGGATGGGAGAATGGTTCAACATCTGCAAATCAAAGTGATACACCACATTAACGAAATGAAGGATAAAAATTGCATGATCATATAAATAGATGCAGAAAAAGCTCCTGACAAAATTCAACATCCATTTAAGATAAAAACTCTCAATAAAGCATGTATAGAAGAAATATATCTCAACATAATAAAGACCATACACGATAAGCCCACAGCTATCATACTTAAGAGTGAAAAGCTGAAAGCTTTTTTCCAAAATCAGGATCAAGACAAGGATGTTCACTCTCACCACTTTTATACACGTAGTATTGAAAGTTCTAGCCAGACCAACTAGGCAAGAAAAATAAAAGGCATCTAAATTGGAAAGGAAGAAGTAAAACTGTCACTATTTGCAGATGACATACTATATATATATATATAGAAAACCATTAAGACTGTATCAAAAACTTTAGCACTAATAAAAAATTCAGTAAAGCTGTAGGATCCAAAATTGTTATGCAAAAATCTGTTGCATTTCCATATACTTATAATGAACTATCAGAGAGAGAAATTAGGAAAACAATTTCATTTACAATTACATCAACTAGAATAAAATAGCTAGGAATAAATTTAACCAAGGAGATTAAAGACCTGCATACTGCAAACTACAAAACATTAATGAAAAAAATTACAGAAGACACAAATAAATGGAAAGATATTCCGTGCTCATGGATTGGAAGAATTAATACTGTAAAAATGTCTGTACTACCCAAAGCAAGCTACACAATGCAATCACTACCAAAATTCCAATAGCATTTTTTCACAGAAATAGAACAAAATATCCTAAAACTTGAATAGAACCATAAAAGACCCTGATTAAGCAAATCGATCTTGGAAAAGAAGAACAAAGCTGGAGGTATCATGTTCCCTTATTTCAAACTATAATACAAAGCTGTAGTATTCAAAACGGTATGGTATTGGATAAAAACAGACGTACAGATCAAGGGAACAGAATAAAGAGCCCAGAAATAAACACATGCATATATGGTCAATTAATTTACGATAAAGGAATAAAGAATATATAATAAAGGGGACAGTTTCTTCAATAAATGATGTTGGTAACACTGTACAGCCACATGCAAAAGAATGAAACTGGACCACTACCTTGCACCACATGCAAAAATTAATTACAAATTAAAGATTTGAACTTAAAACCTGAAACTATAAAATTCCTAGAAGAAAACAAAGACAGTAAGCTCCTCGCATAGGTCTTGGAGATGATTTTTTAAATCTGAAATCGAAGCAAAAGTAGTAAAAGCAAAAATAAACAAATGAGACTACATCAAATTAAAAAGCTCCTGCACAGCCAGTGGAACCATCAACAAAATGAAAATGCAACCTATAAATGGAAGAAGAGAGTTAAAAATCATATATCTGATAAGGGGCTAATATCCAAAATATATAAAGAACTCATACAACTGAATAGCAAAAAACAAACAAACAAACAAACAAACAAACAATTTAAAAATGGGCAGATCTGAATAGAGGAGACATACAGATGACCTCTTCTAAAGGAGACATACAGATGACAAATAGGTATGTGAAAAGATGCTTAACATCAGGGAAATGCAAATCAAAACCACGATAAGATATCACCTCACACCTGTTAGGTCTTTACTATTAAGTATAAAGACCTGTTATAGTCTTTATTGTTAAAACGACTAGAAATAAGAAGTGTTGGCAAGGATGTGAAGAAAAAGGGACCCTTGTACACCGTTGGTAGGAATGTAAACTGGTGCAGCCACTATGAAAAACGGTATGGAGTTTCCTCAAAAACTTAAAAATAGAACTACCATATGATCCAGCAATTCTACTTCTGAGTATTCATTTGAAGAAAATGAAAACACTAATTCAGAAAGGTATGTGCACCTCCATGATAACTGCAGCATTATTTACAATAGCCAAGACATGGAAACAACCTAAGTGTCCATTGATGGATGGATAAAGAAATCGTGATAGATACATATAATACAAACACATATATATTTATATATATAAATTGTGATATATACACGTACACACACAATGAAATATTAGTCAGACATAAAAAATAAAATCTTGCCTTTAGACATGGATGGACCACAAGGGCATTATGCTAAGTGAAATAAATCTGACAGAGAAAGAAATACCATGTGATCTCTCTTATATGTGGAATCTAAACTGTATCTATAACTAAGCTCATATATACAGAGAACGAATTGGTGGTTGCCAGAGGTGGGGGTAAAGGGTGGGAGAAAAGGGTGAACTGTTCTTTTTAGTTTTAATAAGTTGAATAAAGAAAAAATCAATATAAAGCCCCAACCACAACATAAAGGAGAAAGAAAACTTTAACTTAACAGGCATATCTCATTTTATCACACCTTGCTTTATTGTGTCTCACAGATAGAGCATTTTCATCAACATCGAGGCAAGACTCTCCACTGGCAAAAAAGATTATGACTCACTGAAGGCTCAGATGTTCGTTAGCATTTTTTAGCAATGAAGTTTTTTTTGTTGTTTTGTTTTTTAAATTCATGTATATAACATTGTTTTGCTGGACATGATGCTATTGCACACTTAATAGACATTTTTAACATGACCTTTATATGCACTTGGAAACCAAAAATTTTGTGACTAACTTTATTACAATATTAGTTTTATTGCAGTGGTCTGGAACTGAACCTCCAATATCTTGAAGATATGACTGTAATATGTATCTTTACATCTAAATGCTTGGATATGACTATACATACCAGAAGATTTAATTAAATAGCCAATGTTTGCACCTATGTATAAAATGACCATTCATATATCAGCTACAAATGACATATTGGTGACCTGAATTTCAAAAATACATTGTTCTCAGTAAAATATTTTTCAAAATATCAAATAATTCTTGTCATAAATTTCTAAAAATATAAAGCACAGTTTTCCCTTCAAAAAAAAATGGATAAATGTGATGTCAAAAAAGACTCCAAATCATACACACAGGGATCAGAGCAAAAAGCTTGAATGTATAGATAAGCTCTCTAAAATAAAGACTATATAGCCAAAAACAGTTGACTACTATTATGTAATCTCAAATCTGTTGTAAGCTCACAAACTACAAAGTCCAGCATCATGTTATATATAGCTTCATAGTATGTGTCCAGCATGCTGCTTATATCTCCACAGTACTATTTGATAATTCATATTTACTTAGCATCCCTCATATCAATGTTTCAGAAATTTGTTCATACTCCTTGAAATTAATTCCTCTGTAGCTGTCTGTTCGTAACTTTCATTACTCCAGTTTTTCAAGATCATTTAAAAGAGTCGAGAAATGCATTAAGGCAAATGCTTGCATGAAACTATCGTCATCAGCAAATTAAGACACATGATTTCAACATGCAAAGTCACCATTGTAATTTGTAAACAATACAAAAATAATAGCAAAAAAACAAAATTAATGAAAGGCTCACATAATAACAATTTGGCACAGTGCACACTGCGTTCTATTCCTGGGAGAAAATAATGATGAGTCAATAAACTGACAGGAAAGCTTTTTAATGTACAAAATATGGCATACAGTTAGAGAATACCTGCAGGTTGATGTTCCATACCATTTACACCGAAAAATTTTTCCCTTTTAATTGATGCTTATAATGCTGACCTCAATGACATTACAAAATTTTTAAGCATTTTCTATATAAAAGAAAAATTTATTAATGCTTAATATAGTTTTAATGCTGGATCCATTTCATGATATTGTTATTCTTTGACAAGTGCTAATTCACATCTGAAAATTTATGATAACCCAATTTTTTAAAACTCCGTTTTATGATCCAGTTTCACTTTGATACTTTCTGATGAATGCTGAATACACCGATTTAAGAAATGATGTCCAGGAAACTCTCTTGGAAGCTGATATCAAGGGTGGTATGGTACCATAGCCTTGCCCCATAAAAAAACCTAGAGTAGTAAGTACTCAGGCAGTTTCCTCCAAAACAGAATTGGACTCAATTTGCCTATTTTCAGTAACAATGGATGCTGCAGAACAGACCTAACAAAGGGGAGTGGGTTGATTCTGGGTACATGAAGGCTTGAGATTCACATCCAGATGGCAGACCACTACGCATCTCACCTGAATCTGATTTAGTTTTTCAAAGTACACTGTAAAGTTATACTGCCTTCTAATGTTCTGCTTTCATGGATTCTGTCTCAACAGAAGACTTTCAGGTTTTAAATGGCCTGATGTGAGTGGTTATACACCTATAGCTTTGCTGACCAGGTGGGAAATCTCCCCAAATTAGCTGTCCATTATCTAACACCAGTTAAACAGCTGGGGTCATAGAGCAAACACTGTTATCTAGTGCACACGGATCTTCTTTTAATCGCCCACCCAAAACACTTGCACTCCAGGTGCTAGCTAGCATCTTAATTGTGAATTGTCAGCTACCCAGCTCCTATCAAAAGTCCAGCTGAGATGAAAGATTCCAGGGGGAAAGTCTTGGGTACATTTCTCAAATACACCTTGATGGCGGGTTTGATTACTGGAGGCTACATACCAGTACTATTATTCTGGATCTTTGTAGAAATATCATGACCTTGATTTTTTTTTTTTTTTAACTCAAGGCCCCATGTAGGAAACAGATATGCATAGAAATCTCTTGTACTTTATGGAAAACTATCAAAGACTCATTCTACTGTTTTGTGTAATATCACTCATTTAAGGATCAGCAAAATAAAAGTCTGAGCTTAGAATTAGAAAGAATGTCCTTCCTGAAAAACAGATGCACTGTCGCCTATCAGATAACAGCTATGTCTCTCAATACTCTGGACATTTTTCTCCCCTTGGCTGCAAGGAAAATTAGAACTATTTTATACTCAAATCATTACTTGGAATTGTCCCAGTCTTTTTGAAAAGCGCCACCTTCCCTCCTTGTTTACTTAAGAGCTTTTATTTTTATACTCATCTTAATAGTAGTGGGATATTAGCATCTCTTATTGTAAGTTGCAATTGCTTTAATAATAGTCCCATAAATAATGAGAAGTATATAAAACTCCAGTATGTCCAAGACCTTTAAATTAATTCATATAAATCAAAATTAAAACAGTTCAAGTGACAAATATCTATAAGCATTTTCTTCCCAAAACAAATTTTGAATATATGAGAAATGCGAAAAGTATATAAAATGTTTTAAAATGAAAGGAACTTAGCATCCTATTAAGAAATTCACTTAATTAGTGTGCTTAGACTCTGCTGCTAGATTTTATATACCTTTATAATAACATGTCCAATTATAAAATTCTAATTATTTTATATAGTTATACATATTAATTTTCTATTTTAAAATGCATCATTTAAATGAGAAACTGTATTGCCTAGGTGGAGATTCATATGTCATGTAATAATAAAATAAATGCCAACATAAGAGCCATCATTTATTCTATCTTAACGCCTATAACATTTTCTCCTACTAAAACAATACCTCAGAAACTCGAGTATTTTCTGTTCCTATGTTTTCTTTTTTAATAAAAATAATATAGGACATATAGATCTAGTTTGCTTCTATTATAAGATATATTATTGAATATTCCTTAACTTAAAATTCTGTTTTGAAGCTAATTTTATATAATTAAAAATTCAATGTCATATATATATATATACATGTTATCAACTTAGCTAAATGAACATGGATATGGTTGCCATTAATTCAAATTATTGACCAAGATTTTAAAAGAAAGCATAAAATTAAATATAACTGCACTGAATTTACTATTTCTATTCTATGTAAAAAATGTACTAGGATCTTCTAACATGATTTATGCATTTAAAAGTTAAAGCCAACAAATTTAAAACACCAATATTAAACAGCCCTACTTTAGTAGTACTGCTTATAATCCTGCCTTATGAGATACGCACATAATTTTAAGTCTTGTTCACATTTCTGCATCATAAAAAATTGTCCTCATTATTCCATTTTTCATAGGTAGTCCAATGCAAAATGTTCTAATAGTATTGATCTGCACCTACCTTTATATTAACTCTCTAAGTAGTGTTAGCTCTTTTGCCAAGCTTTTAATAAGTTTAATACAGGCTGTTTAAATAGTTATTAACACCCATAATTCAGAAAGTGCTTTCTATTCCTAGTTTGTATTACTGTTAAGAATCATCTATTTTTATTACAATAATTATGTTAAAATACACATTTGTTAATATGCTAGAAAAAATGTTTAAATTTAAAGGGACGTTAGAAAATATCAGGTAAAAACAAATGTTCTAGATGCAATGCAAATGATTACACATATATAAAATCTAAAAGATATTTTATCCATTTTCACCTGCTTGAAAACATTGGCTGAGGAAGCTATCAGCACAGAAAGTAAATATATACACTATGCCATGAGTCTGGCAGATCACTAAGATTCCAAACAAACAGAAGAAAGTTTCCTAGAGGGGTAAAATACTCCTCAAACTCTAAGGCAATTTCAGCAACTATTCTGTGAAGAATTCTACACAATCATAACTGATACTATTCTTCAAACCAGTATTTGCTGTTTTTGTCATGTGTTAAGAAAACTTTGTCACAATGATTTATTGCTACACATTTCTTTGGATCTTCATAAAATATATTGCCAAATGCCTATACACCCTGTAATGGGTTGGTTGAGAATAAAACTGTCCAAACTCATTGGTCATTTCTCAGCAGGTACTGCTAACTTTCATAAACAAAAATCTGTAAATAACATAATTCTCATTTTAAAACACAGAGACCATGGTATGAGCAGAATCTAATGCAATTTGTGATGGTAGACTGAGATTTTTATAGTCTGAATTCATGGATTTTTAGGGTATAAATAGAGTTGTAAACATTCAATTTCATTAATTCACCATGCAACAGTAAAAAGGCCATTGTATAAAGCACGCTATATTGTCTGTAGCTTATGATTTTGGTTCAAATTAAACCAACAGGTTACATTCCCATGTGGAGGAAGTTAGCTTCATTTTTTTCTCTGATTACATCTAAAAGTGCATAGCCACAAAATAGTGCCAGATTAATGCAAATTCATTCTCACGGCTGGAGAAGTGTGGGTTGTTATTGATGGTGGGTCAATATCCACATCAAATCACACATTATTGTATATAAATTACACCATACCTGCCATTATGAAACAATAAGAGGGCATGAGTGTCCCTCTCCCAGAGGAATCTAAAATCTAAATGAGAAAAGCAGACATACATGCATGAAACTATTATAGAGCATAAGCAGGTACAGATGAAAATATAGATTATGAAATAAATATTGAAGGAATCTATACTAAGGGAGTGATTTGGGATATGGCCAGTTAATGATGGTTTATAAAATGAATTTTAAAATATTAGCCTTTAGCAGAAAATAATATGATTAAATGACTTTCTTATGGCCTTTATCATCTGAGTGATTAAATACCACATGAATTTGAAATTTATGACTCCATTTTATTTTCTGAATTGACTGTGCTTTGAGAATGTTTAGTAAAGCTATCAGTGTGTGTTTGTGTGTGTGTATGTGTGTGTGTGTATTTATTTATTATTCTAATAGAGGATGAACAAAAAGAAGCCAGTTAAAACTATGGTAAGGGAGGAAACCAGGCATGAGAGGGCAATGCCCAGATTCTAATGAACGTAAGGTTTGAAAAATAATTATGTAACAGATTTGGAAAATGCTTTCTTCAGTATTTTAAAGGAAATTATAAATACCTGTCTGGCGTTGGTTACATATAATATTTATAAATGCAATAAAATAATAAAGTGCTAGGAAATCTTTCAGTCTTATGGAAGAACGTTCTTCTCACTTTTCAAAATCATTTCTAATCACTAATCTAGTTCCACTAGCAAACGTAATAGGATTGGAGCTAAGCAAAAGAGAAAATAAAACATAGCAGTTTAGAGCTGGAAGGTTCCAATCTCATTTACATATGGCAAAACTGAGGCCCAAAGAAGTCACTTACTGATTAGACTAAGGTCAGAGAGTGAGAGATCAAGGACTAGAAATCACATCTTGTGACTGGTATTCTAGTGTGACTCTATCATATAACATGTTATCTCTCAGAATTTAGTACTACAGAAAAATTTTCTTTATAAAGATATGAGGCTAACAAAATTTCATTTCATTAAGGATACTTATAAAAATAGATCTATAAGTAGTACATAATTCTACTTTTAAAGATATCCTGAACTAGTTAATGTTTTTAGCTTAATTTTGTTATTTCCATGGTTTTAAGGATAATTTCCCTTTGCCTGATTGCAGTGGGTTGAAGAGTATTTATCCAGAACCTTAGAATATGACCTTATTTGGAAACAGGGTCTTTGAAGATATAATTAAGGATGGAGATAACATCATATTAGATTAGGGTGGGCCCTAAGTCCAATTAGAGTGTATTATGAAACACACAGAAAAAGACACAGAGACAAAGAGAAGGAGACACGTGACAAGGGAAACAGAAGTTGGAGTTACAGGGCCACAAGCCAAGGAATACCAGAAGCTAGAATAAGCAAGAGCCTTAGGAGGGACCATGTTGCTCACACCTGGATATCAGATTTCTGGCCACCTGCACTGTGAGAATAAATTTTTGTTAATGTTACTCGGTTTTTGGTAACTGTTATGGAAGCCCTAGGAAACTAAAACAACAATATTAAATGATTCCTGTAGAATTTCAAGGATTTTGTTACTGTTATATAACACACTGCATATTTAAGGTGGTTGGTTTATCCTTTTACAGATTATTTTTCTTTCCTTTGTTTTCTATGCAATTTCCTTCTTGTTTTACAAATTATTCTCATTCTCGGGTTTATCCTTACACTGGTTTCCTCTTCTTCTGATTTGTTGTTGTTGTTTTTGTTGTTTCATTGTTCTTATTTGCTTATTTGTTTCTGTTCAAAAGGAAGACTATTTAGTTGTTTGCTGTGTAGGTTTGATTACTTATTTCTTGGTTTCCATGAGTGACATTTTCAAGTAGGGAATGGTTAGATAACGAAATCTTATGGCTGTTGGTGTGTTTAAAACTGATGGAAATAGAAGCTGTGGTTCAGACTACGGAATGGGTATAAGCATTTCCAAGAAATTAAAAAAAAAAAGTTTTCTTTTCAATTTGGAAACTCTGGGTTGATAAAGTTAAACATGTTTATTTCAAGCAGAGCTTTTTAAAGCTTTTTATAGAAATAATGCCAATGTTCTCACAAGGGGAAAATACACTGCGCCTCCAGAACTTATTTACCCATGTGCTCTAGACACAAATCTCAGCATGTTTTTTTTTTCTTTCTTTCTTTTTTTTCATTTTTGAAGGGTAGGTTGAGGAGAGCAGGCCCTTATTCAGAAGAAAGGTTTTTAGACCTGAGTCAAATGGCTGACAAAAGTCCAAGGAGAGACCACTCCTTGGAGGTGGCTTACTAGACTGGTAAAAGAATTCTCAGGAGGATACTCAAAGGTGGTGTCCCTTGTTTTTTCCTCTTCTTTCCAACACACACACACACATACACACACAGGAACACTAGAGGTACTTAGTGGTAGCAGCGTGCTACTTTTTCTCATTCACTCAACTTGTAATACCACAAGGAATAACACTAAATGCTGAATATACAAGATGAATAAAATAATCCTTGACCTTTAGCAGATCTCCATACAATCAGTACCTGACAAGCTCATATCTCCTTCTTAGGGGAACACTCCTCAAAGTCATCTTCTGAAGAAACAGTCCTAGGTAGACAAATTCTGGACCATATCACCCTGCCACTCTCTCCCTTACCAAAGGCAAAATTGATTCAGTCAGAGACAGTTCACTGAACTGTCATGTGGTAAGCACTTAAGTTCGCCTGCAGTCTGAGGTGGCCTGGCATGAAAAGGTCTGCTTTGCCCATGCAGAAACATATAGAGAGCAGAGTCACCCCATTAGGAGCCTCACTTGGACAATACAGAGAAGGCCACGCGGTTAATACCAGGAAAAAAAGCTGACAATGGGACTAGTCAGGGTGATGTGCCATGAATTTCTGCTGCTCAGTTGAGGGAAGCTCATGACAAAAATTGTTGATTTCCAGGACCACCGTGAGACGTCAAATGACCTTCCATATCATCAGCCTCCATGAGGCACAGCTATACAGCTGTCCCTGGAATTCCTGTGAGATTTCCAGCTCCCTTACTGCAATATATAACATGGTCTCCCTTCTTCTACCCAGACTTATTCTTTAAAAATCTAGGTCAGGTCATGCCATTACTCTACTCAAAACCCTCTAACAGCTCCCCAGCTGAGAGTAAAAATCAAAGACTTTCCAATGGTTCCCAAGACTTTATATTCTCTGCCTCTAGCCACATTTGCCCCTTTGACATTCCTGGAACAGTATTGGCTCTTGCTGTTTCCTGTTCCTAACAATGTTCCTCCTCCAGTGACAACACAGCTCATTCTCAACCTTTCTTTAGATCTCTGCTCAAATACACTAAAGTCAGGGAAGCCTGCATTGACCACCTGATATAAAATAGCAACGTCTCCTCCCCAACACAGATCACAATCTGACATTTTATGTATATATGTATGTATGTATGTATGTATGTATGTATGTATGTATGTGTGTGTATATATACTTTTTTTTTAATTATCTGACTTTTATTTGATATCTTTTATGGACAAGCCCCATATGGACAAGAATAATTTCTTTTTGTTATCCTTTATGGGATATCCTTCTGCTCTGTAAAAACAAACCACATAATATTAAGTGCTATTCATTGAACTGCTCCAACTTTAGGTATTAACAAAATAAATTAACTCTTAATAGTAAAACAATGTTTTCTTAATATATCATGTAGTGGTAAATTGAAATAAATATCATATGGATGACATTTGAATTACTAGAGATATCATCCCTAAAGGACAGGACAAAGGAGTCCCAAATTCCACTACACAGAGCCACATGGTCATCGGAATAAGAGACTTTTCAATGCAATGATATTTATTCTTAAGATACTATACTTCAAAAAATAAATGCATTTGTTAATAGAACATGTAGATTTTCAGATGATTTTTTAATCAGTGAAAATACAGGCTCAAGAGGTATTATAGAATCATTAAAAATAATCTGCATTATATGGCTAAGTTCTCTACAACTATATAATAAAGTTTTGTTTCTTAAACTGGTAGATGAATACACAGGTGTTTTAATATTCTCCTTCATACTTTTTACTGAAAGATTTCATAATAGTTTTTTTATTGAACTCAGGTACATTTTAATAAAAGAAATAATGTTAAAATATTTATTATGTAACAAGAGTGAAAGGAGGATATTTTGAAAGATGTTCCTTATTGTGAGGTAGTACCAAGAAGTGGTTAGGGGCCCAGGCTCTGGAGACACACTGCCTGAGTTGGAATCTTAGCTCTGACACTTACTAGTCATTAACGTTAAAATGGAGCAAATTACTTAAACTTTCCGTACTTCAATTTCCTCACCTATAAAATGGGAACAATACTAATAATAAAGATATCCTAGTTGTATGTGTATATTTCAACTGCTCAGAACATTTCCTGGGGACAGTAAATGCTATATGTGTTTCTTATTTCTTTTTAATGGTTTTAAAGATGTCTGTAGGAAGACATTTGGAGACAGAGTTTGAATTTCAAGAGAGAAGTCTGAGTTAGAAGTACAAATCTAGGCATCACCGGGATACACACTCACACAGACACAGTCTTAGAACAGTGCCTAGCAGATAAGTACTATGTATATGAGAAAATGTTAACTATTATTATTTTAATATTATTAAACTTATTTTAATAACCATTTAAGAAGTCAATTGAATTTAAGCTTATTAAAATGACAATTAACACTTAAATAAAATGCATATAGCAGGTATTTCAATAAAGGTTTAATGAATGAAAATAATTTAGCAGTTATCTTTTTTGATTCATCATTATAAAAAGTGGAAACTGGAAAAAATATGACAATTTACATTTCTAAGATTATATTCAAAATCTAAATCTAAATTTAGTAGATAAAAGTAATAAAACAATTGCTAACAATTATGACTACAATAATCCTAGTTTTGTCTTGAAAACATTTTCAAATTTATTCATTCAGTTAATTTAGAATCAGTTTCAATATAAATGCATACATTTCATATGCATACGAGCCATATAAAAACATCCCCAAGTGGACTATAATTATCAATTATGTTCTTCAGGTTCCTTAGGCTTAAATGTCCTTGCCCAAAATAGTTGATAGTATTTTCCCAGGATTTGTATCTTATCCTCAAAAGTTTGGCTCATATATGGGTAGGACTGGACAGGATGGGGAGCACTGGCTGTCATTCACCATCTAAAGAAAACTTAAAGAGAAGTATGCACACCAGGTGGATGGTTTAAAATGAATTTTAAAATTCTTCTATCTCTATCATGCACCAAATATGCAGTATAAGATAATGTAGCAATTATTTTCTGCCTAAAAATGCTGATTTCCACTCACATTATAGCCAGCCCTACTATTTTTCCACTGCAGTCCCTTACGGGCAACAGTATCTCACTAAAGCACAATTGCATTAAGAATAAAGAGCAGAAGGGTTCTGGGATAATTAACAAAGATAAAAAGAACCCCAAGGAACACAGAGCAAGCACAGTTCCCTTCAGAGGATGAGGGAGGGAGAGAGGATGGTCCTGGGCCTAATATACTTATCACAATATTAGTTACCAGACATAAAGGCAGACAAAAATGGCTTTTTTTGGTTGCTGTTTTCCCAGTTCTGGAGGACTATTTATAGAGCAGGGTAAAAAGTGGCTATCCGGCCAATGGCCAGTTGAAAAACTGGATCGTTTATTAGAACAGTGACTGTAAAGTCACAAAAAATATCAAATTTTATTCTCAGGGTTCCTGCATTTGTATGAGTGGTATCACAAAAGAATATTATATCTCCTAGACTATTTTTTTCTGCACTCAGATTCTGAGGAAGAAATATGTCACTCATTGCTTCTCCCCCTATATGATTTTCCCCAGGGCAGGCAACCTTTTTCAACAAAGATTATCAAACAGGTTTATAGTATGTTAATCATTTATGGCTTTCAGAGTGCTGTTTATGATTTCTTTGCTTTTGAGAGGAAGAAAGTTAAGTTTATGCCTCAAAATGCTTAAGTAAAAATTGGTGATAAGTTTTTTGTAAGGGCTGAAGATAAGAGGCCATATTCTGATAGTTTTCCTGACAGTATGTATTACTGGCAATAATGTATCTAAGGGATTTTTCTCTGTTTTTGCACCTTCTTTGTGTGAGCCAATTAAGATAGGTGATGCTTTATTCTTCTACCTGTCTGAATGACTATATATTTTTCCTCTAATAAAAAGTACTAACTTGACAGATACCACCTTTATTACATATAACTAAGTGCTTACATTATTCAATTTTTTAAAAGTCTCATATAATTAATATGATTTCTACTGAAATGTATAATTACAACTAGGATATAACATGTTATTGGTTTTATAGAGAAAAGAGAAAAAATATTCTTGATAATTAAAGTTATTATTACTCAAAAACAAAACAGAAGGCTTTTTCAAGTGTATTTAGGGGAAAAAATCACACAAGAATTAAGAATTTTGCAAAAGTATTTTAACAAAACACTCAAATAAATTTCAATTAAATTTACTAAGCTTAATATTTCCAGTTACTTTTTATTTCTTTGCTTAATATATAAGAATAAAATCTTGTTATACATAAAAAAGCACTTAGGACTATAGATAATACTTTGGAACATCAAACTTACAGAAAGTCTGGCATCACCATGCAACTATAAGAGATTGTAATTTAACCCACATATCACCAACACCTTATTTGAAATATTCATTAAATAATCACATTTTAAGAAAAAAGAATTCAAAGATGACCATTATTTAAACATACTACAATCTTATTTTTTTAAAAAAAAACATAAGCCTATGGTAGTAAGAGCAAAATGTTCAATAAACACTAGAACTGAGCATTTGCACTCACAAATTGCTATCTTTAGTGTATTTGATCAATTACAATATTTAGCAAGAGATAACAATGACTATAATAAGCTAAATCTAAACCTAGAAAATAAGCTATGGCCATGCCACCCTGAACAAGACAGATCCTGTCTGATCTTGGAAGCTAAGAAGGGTCAGAGCTGGTTAGTATTTGGATGGGAGAACACCTAGGAAGACCAGGTGCTGTAGGCATAAAAAATAGAAAATAAGGAATTGTAAACTGACAAGGTCCTTTCAATCTGTGAAGTCAACCAAGGGTTGCCTCATCTAAAGAAAAAAACAAAAAAAGAACAACAACAACAACAAAAAAAAAAAACCCTAGAAAATAAGCCTAATGTAAAAACAATAGAAAAAAAAAATTTGTCTCTTCACTGGCTCTGTGACTCCATCTATTTTCTCCTTATACATAGATATTTCAGAAAGAAGAAGCTCCCATGCACTAAATAATAATTTTCAACTTTTTCCTGTACCTTTTCTCCCCTAAATTCATCTGATCAGAAGAGTTTTCATTTGCTTGCTGGTAAATCCTACAAAAAGTCCAATCAATTTATCCATGGTGATCTCCCTCTGAGCTTCAAATAGGTAGTAAAACAGAAAAGTTCAAAGCAGTTGGAAAAGCAGTAAGGTTCCAAAGGATGCCAGTTGAGATCTTTTGTTGAGAAAAATCTACTTCCTAAGTCAACAGTTCAAACACACTTCACAGCTGGAGGCTAGGGTCTTTGGAAAATGAAAAATCTTCTCGCCACTTCAATCAGCAGGTTTAAAATGCTCCACATCCATAGTGGGGTAGATGTGGCCCTCAACCATCAGAAAATCAATGGCTTCCTTGATGGCCTTGGCACTCAGGCTGCGAAGCTTGGTCTGGAGCTAGTGGATGCTCTTGCCTTCATGGTGAGGACACTCATGAATCAAACGCAGCACCTCCTTCCAGTTGAAGTTCAGGTGAGACTCGCCGTCCTCTGGAGCCTTATCCACTTTAGATGGAGCAACGGGTGCACTTTCCCCAGAGGCCTCTTGGAGGGTTTTATCCAGTATCATGTGCGCATCGACTGTTTCCAGAATATGTGAGTTGAACTCGTTCATGTGTTCCAGAACGCGAATCTTCAATACCTCAAGGCTCCTCACCTCCGCAGAACCTCTGAGGATACCGAACCCTTTGGCATACACTCCCATTGGACAGGGAGTCGCCCCTGCTTTGTTTAATCTCTACTGAGAAAGTGGCAGGCATGGATAGGCTTGGCAGTCATATCATCAATCTTGTAAAGAATGTAGTATGTGGCTCTCTCCACCTTCCTGATGATCCCTACAATTGAGACCTGGGAAACCTCTATTCCTCTAACCTTGAAAACATTGTCGACCACAGCGGCCATGAGCAGCTGGTTTACAGAAGGTATAATGTCATGGATTCAAGCTCTGGATCTTGGAGTCCTCAGAGCGGGAGCTGCACCACCCGGAGAAAACCCATTTTTACTCATCTTAACATCAGTTCAGGTGTATGAAGCAGTAGGATTTGGCACTAGTCAGCGAGTACCTCAGGCGAGCACTGACCTCTTTGAGGGCTACCAACCAATGCATGACCTGTGATGACACCAGCAGCCTTACAACACTTGTGGAATCAATCAGCTACCAGACTGCAGCTGGCTTCAGCCAATCTGATACATGCTAGGCTACATTTTTAAAGTCCCGTGTGCAATTTCATGCCTCTCCGCCATCTTATAGAAATGCATTTTTGCTAGGTTCACCCCCCACCTCATTATGCCTAAATGTCACAACTTTTTCTATAGTCCTTCTTAAAAAGATCAATTTATTCACTCATTCAATAAACTAACCATTCAAGAGAAATTTCAGAACACATAAATGAACTATGATAAAATGCTGTAGATGGGGAGAGGCCAGGTGAGATGGGGGGATGGGAAGGCAGAGGGGACAAGTGGAGAAGTGCCACCATGGTTACTATTCTGAAGGAACTCACTTCCTTGTTCAAATCATTAAAACCAGAAGCATACTCCTACTATAATCACTTATTAAATATCGATTTATTCATTTGTTCAATCAACATTTCAACAGAAATTTTTGAACACGTACCTGAACTATGGCAGAGTGCTGTGGGAGTGGGGGGAGCCAGAGGCAAGGGGATAAGCTGGTGAGGGCGACAGGGTTGGGGTTACATCGAGGGGATTGGAAGGTGGGGGACAGGAGGAACCACCACCATGGTTACTGTTCTCAAAGAACTCACATCTTTGTTCAAATCATTAAAACCAGAAGCATTCTGGAAGAAACAGCAAGATGGCCACCTTTGAACGATTATCGCATTGAAAGGTAAATTACATCTTACCACTGCCTTTTTATTTATTTTTTATTGTAGAATTACAGTTTTCCAGTTATTCTGCCAACTGCACTATAGGTAAAAATAAATAATAGTTGACCATCGAATGAGGGTCCACTTATACTACATAGTTCAGACCTGCATTGTTCAGGGGTCAGTTGGTAGCTGGGAATCAATGCTACCCATTTTTGACTTAGCTGGCAATCATCGCCCCTAATCCCTGTGTTGTTCAAAGGTCAATTGTAATATGATATATTTCAATTTGTGCATAAATCTAAATGGAATGTCAGAGCTCTAAATTATTTTAAAGGCTCTGTGGATAGGTCAGAGAAGTACAAGATGTGGCCCCATTACATATTAGGAAAAACATAAATAAAATTAAAATACGGTTTCTATATACTCTTACCATTAATTTCTGAATTTAAGACCTACCAATTGTGTAAGCAGATTCCAAAATACTTTCATATTATACTGAAAATTTATTTTATTTATAAAAACATTTTGGGTGTAATTAATTTCAAGGCTTTTTTATTGTTAATAAAGGAACATCAGTTATTGGAATACATCATTGGTAAGGAACTTCTTAAAAATCCTTTGTAGCTTGGTAATAGCCTAAATGTATAGAGTTTTGAAGAATTTATTAATACTTCCTCTCTTGTTTTTATTGGTTAAAATAATTTCATTGTGCTATTCCAAATTATAGAAATGTATGAGTAATATCACTAAAACTTGTAGAAGAATGTAAAATTATATTTATTTCTCAGGTTAAAAAGAAATACTATCATAGAACCAATATACTGAATTTGTTTTACAAATAAATATATAATCATTATATGAGTACACAGATTTCCATGTAAATATGCATAATTAATGTCTGGATCCATGTTTATATAATCAAAGAGGAATTGACATCCAAGTAATATTTGTGTTTTTAAAACTGCACATTATTAGAGATCAGATTAACTATATTTCTTAAATGTTTACAACCTCATAATCAGACTGCTTTATTAGCTAACATCAGCCTTCTCATCATAAAATCCTGAGGTTCAAATGACGTGACTGATTATATTCCCAACAATTATATACAGTACAGGTTGTATGAATTATACCAAAACTATAAGAATCACGTACCTGACAGGATTGCTGGTTAAAGAAACCCTCAGGGATTCTAGGCAGTTAAGAAGTTTCTCATCTGAAATACCAGATCGTAATTCATGAACATATTCTTGGGAAGACAGGGTGCATTCATGTTTGCTGTTTCTCAGCCCTCCCTATATTAAAAAAAAAAAAAAAGATATCATTTAAGACAACAGGTTTAAGAAAAAACACACTTTTAAGATAAAATAATGCATAAACTGTGCAAATATTTTAGTATTTAAAAATGTGTGCAGAGTGCCAGGCACTTAAAAATGTGTGGTCATAGAATTGATGTGGTAAAATCATGTTGTATATATCTCAACATTCCCCTCAGCCTCATTTAAAAGAAAATTACACTGCTGGTGCTCATGACCTGAATAGAATATGGGCTTGAGTTGCAAAAAGTATCACTGACAGGAATGCTTAAATTTACAATCCAGGCATTAGGATTAACATTTGCTGGTCCTCCTTAACCCACAGGATAAACATTTATAAATCATCTTATTAATTTTCCTAGCTATTTATGTTCTATTCCCCAAAACACAGTGAACAAAATTTACTATAAAACATTACCCAAATCTACTGAAATATATCAGAGTTTCATCCTATCAAAAAACAAGTGAAAACAGTTATTAAAATGTAAAACAACATAGTCTCCAAATAGCATGTTAGTTTAAACAATTAGTCTAAAAGATTCACCAATTATCAACTATTATTTTCTAACTTTGTTACTCTCGTGTTGTAGGTTAATCTTTAAAAAGTCATTAAATGCATTTATCTGATAGTGACTAGTTTTTAGCTTAATTTCCAATATGCGTGGGGTTATTTCTAGAACTCATCTCATCACAGCTCTTTAGCTTCATCACTTTGTTATAACTATGTAAGTAGTTTGGGATAAAGGCTGGGAGGAAAACATCAATACATTCATTGTATTAATAACTCAAAGTTTCACATTCTAGACACACATAATCATAACTGCCCCTTTCCTATATTACAGACATATCTCACTGAATCAAAACTCTAGCTTGAGTCCCATTTTCTAAATTCAAACAAATTACACTCGGTTTCTGCTAAGTACCTTAGCTACAATAAGGAAGGCAATTTTTTTTTCCCATTTGGTAGAAGTCATCATTAGAGGATACAGAATTATTAAAAAAAAAAAAAAGAAGAAGAAGAAGAAGAAGAAGAAGAAGAAGAAAAAGAAACAAACGAACAAACAATGTGTTAATAATGAGAAATGGATTCCCTAGGGTTTCATACTATTTGGCTTTTGATTGAGAATGCCTTCTCAATATAGAAATTGTCAATCATTCTTAATGTCTGAATTTTTAAAAATTCCATTAAATAGTAAACATTTAAAGTCTGACAAAGTTTTATGTAAGAGAACCATTCCCTTATAGCACTGTGGCACTATCACTCCTACAGTACGTCACACATTAGGGCAGAGGTCATTATTTGTATCTGTCTCTCTTCTAGAATGGAAGTCCACATATGCCAAGTACCTAACACAGTGAATGCATTTGGTGACCCTCAACAAAAGTGTGCTGTTACTGAATCTGTTCATAACAATTACAGAACAAGAAATATAACTCCATACTTTTAGTTCCCAAATTTTATGTATTGGCCACTGACCTGATTTCTCTTGCTTTGTTAGGATATACAGTAGATGTTCAAGAAGTCTACTGAATATATCACCACATATATGGCACAGTAAGTAAAACCATCACCGTGAAATCATTTCCACATTTCTATAACTTTTTAATCCATCTCTTAAGGCTACAAACCCACAAAGAATAAGAGCGAGCAAACATTTACAGCATAAAATTGGGCACGTTTACTGCCACATACCACTTTCATATGATCCTCAAACATTTTTTCTTAATTAATGGATAACAAGGCCCTACTGAGCCTCCCCTGGAGGCTTGTATATAAAGCTTATTCCTGTAGAATGACCTTTGTATTTGCTGTTTTCTCTTCCTAGAAGACTTTGACCCCTGACCTCGCCATTGATGGCTCTCATCATTTAAGTTTCAGCCCAACAGTCTTCTCCCCTCCACACCAATTATCATCACAACACCATTTGAATCCTCACTTATAGTATTAGCTTTATATAAGTTTAGCGCTTTGTTTACTGGGTCTAACTCATTAAAACATAAGCTCTATGAGGCAGGAATCTCACCTACCCTGTTCACCACTGTATCTCCAGATCTTAATACTGTTCTTAGCACACAGTAAGTACTCAATACATATTTCTTGAATGGCTGGAGGATAAACAAATGGATGAATGACTAATGAGTTTCAACATGCTGAAGCTTCCAAATTCCTTTCACTTCAAAATATGACAGTTCTGAGACGTTCCATTGCAATATGTTCAGAAATGCTAGTATAGAACAGGTAAATTGAGACAGTGCATGATAGCATGCTGGGGACAGCTCAAACTGCCACTGGGTTTGAATCATGGCCCCCTCACTTACCTTCCAGGTAATCTTGGAGCAGGCTATTGAACTAATCTCTATAAACCTATTTGTTCATCTATGATAAAGGGATAATAAACACGCACCCCACGTGTTTATTATCAGGATTAAGACAATGCATATAAAGTGCCTAACACAGGCATTTTCGTATGTGTTGTCTCACAGAGTAAGCTTCTCAGAAAATGTTAGTTCTCTTCTTCCGTGTGGTCATGGCTGAAACACTCTTTATGAACATTTGGGCCAGCCCACCACCTTGGGACTCACCCCTCCCCCAAATCTTAGAAAAAAATTTAAATTATGTAATTTAGGATACTCTGTGGTTATAACGAGTGGAAATAAACGAGCTAATGGAGCAGGACAGAAAATATATAGCCTTACATAATAAATGCCTTTTATCAAGTTTAGAAGGACTAAGTTCATATTTGAAAATTATGAAACATGATAGCATGTAAAGACTAGACTGGCCCTTAAAGATCAGCTCTTCTATTATCCTCATTACAGAAACAGAAAATCGAGGTGATTGCCCAAGTTCACATCATTAGTGAGGTTGTGAGAATAAAACACTAATGTTCTAGTCCTCAGGTTACTTCTTTTTCCCCCACTATATGTCACTTTTTCCCAATATTGAATAAAAAAATTAAAGCAACAAGTGTCTAGTTCCAAAGTCTCTATAACAAAATGTCAAAGTAGCTTCAGCATAATCAATATGGTACAAAATAATATTTTAAAAATCACCAAAAAACAAAACAGTGCAATAGATTAAACTAATTCTCACTGTATATAATAAGGCTGTAATACAAGAATGGCTTATTCTTAACATCCTGTTCTGATACTGAACAAAGGAAACAACTAGATAATGGATGGATAATAATCGACATTTTAATTAGCTGCTCTGTATGAGATTAATGAAAATTACCACTGTGCCCATTTGATCTTTAAAAAATAATGCAGATGAAGTTAGCAATTAGCATACATCATGCTACTCCAAAGCTGGGTGAACAAAAAGCTTTCCTAATTTGAAGCCATTCCTTAGTTTGAAAATCATTAGGACGGAGACACTTGTCAGTGTGACTATGCTTGTATTATTCTAATACACTACACAAAGAACCAAAAGATACTTCGGGTCAGTTTAATAATCACATCTCCTACCCTGATATAAAATGTTAATATCAAAACCAGATAAGCAGTATTCTAAAAGGAGCATTTTAAGTTTTTGCAGTAGAGATACCACTTCACTTCCGATTTTATGTCTGAGCACGCTCTGTCATTCTTTAATGTAAATACAGATTTACTTATAATTCGAGGAAAAGCTTCATAGTTCTAAGCTGTAAAGGTATTTGGCAGCAGACACTAGGAAGAACATATTGATTGTAAACAGATCTTTTAAACTACAGCATGCAGACAAATAGCAATTACTATCAGTGGTGTCATCTTCAAATAGGAAGGACAATATTATTGTTGTGAAACAGTTACATTGTTACTAAGATTGATCATGATCTGAAACCCTAATATAATCAGGTTTCTTTGGCTACTTTAATCAAGTGAATTTCTTATCTATCATTGCAGTTCTCTGAAAAAGCAATGTTGGAGACTAACAAATTTGGAATTATATCTACAAAGGTTCACAGTATTGTTGAGAGGCTCCTTAAACTTTAAAAGCATAGGAAATCAAAAAGCCATTTTCCTTATCATCAGTTCCTTGAGTTCCCATAGGAAAAGGATACACAAAACAAGTGCCTGATCCAAGTCAATCTACCTATTTATTCTAATAGCAATACATTTGGTGGGCTATGCTATTCTGAATGCTAAACTTTAGAGGGCTCCTCTCCAGTTAGAAAAAAAACATCTCATAAAGGGAGATTATTAAAATAATTCATTTATCCAAAAATACAAAATATATATTAAAACAAATGTATTACGACAAGATTTCAAATAATTACATATGCAATTTGCAGTGAAAATTCTTTAACTTGCATGAAAAAATGTACCATAAAAGATACTACGTATTATCTGTTCACAGTCTGTAAAATAAAAACCTACACAGAAAATTATCACCCTGAGATAACTCCATATAGTGTCATTTCCCATTTTAGGACACATTTTTAACACCTTTTCAGAGGCTGAAAGTAATATGTAAAATAAGAGAACATATCTTAACTTCTAGAACAGAAAAAAAAAAGCTTTTTTTACAGTAATGTAGATGCATCATAATTCTTCAGATTATACATACCATTTGTTCAAAAAGGATTTGACTAAGTTTATTTAAATATGATTATCTAAAATGTTTAAAGAAAGGTATAAGATTTTCCGTGAGAAATCATTTATAGTATACTTATTGAAGCCTCTGTATATCAAATATCAGATTAAGCATTTCACCCTCAAATTATAGACTCTAAAACCATCACAGAACAAATACTTAAATTATTCTTTGAGCACATGTTATGCTAGCAATGCCAAGTGCACAAAGAAACTCTAAACATGCATTTAAATTCTGTGGCCCTATTATTTCTTGTTGTGAAACACACTTAATTTATAAAGTATGGAGGAAAATACTTCATAATAATATCAAATAATTACTCAATTAAACACAATAACTTTTAATTTTAACAATAACTGAGACAAAAGGGTAATGATATTTTAATAAGTAGAATGTTGACCCCAAAACACTGAACTTCACTTCTCGTAAAACATTCTTGTAAAACAACCTCATTTGATCTAGACACTCTCAGACACATCAATAACCAAAAGCTAAACCACTATTAAATGATTTGCTAAGAAAGCTAATTAAAATATTTAATGATATTCAAAATTAGTCAATCTGTATAATAAGCAATCAGTCTGACATGTTTCTCTTTCATATCAAACACAATAAATGTGTGGTCTATCCATACTTGCTTTTTAAAACTAGTACTTAGCAATTATGGTGGACGGTGTGTATATAGGTGAATAAAACCAAATAAATCTTGAAAACTACAGTGTGACTACTAGCATTTTTTATGAGTCCTTATCATCACCCTCAGTACTTGATAAAAGAAAGCTTAAGCATTATGTTTATATTTGATTTGACAAATGCCCTTGGGATATATTAGATAATGAAATGTAAACAGATAGAAAGTAACCCAGGGATTCTTAACCCCGGGTTCCAATTCAGGGAATATATAAACTTGGAAGGGGAAAACTAACATCTTTGTTTTCAGTAACCGCTAACTTGAATTCAGCATCTATTTCAATTATGAACGTAGACAACAGATCACAGTTTAAGCTGCACCTTCGACTTGGTTACTGTGACGCACAGAAGTCACAGATATTATCCTATCACACCACATACACCACGTTTGTGTTAGTTTTTCAAAATGTCACTTCTGCTCACCATTTCTTCAAAATTACCCTAGTTATATATAGAGGCTGCCACTTTGTCTTGTTATTTAACAAATATTGTAAAGAAGCATATTACTATGTCTCGATTTTTAATTAAACTTTCTATTTTGGGATCATTGCAAATACACATGCAGTTGTAAGAAAAATGCAGAGAAATCCTTTGTTTCCCTGGTAACATGGTAACATCTTACAAAACTATATTACAATATCATAACTGAGATACTGACAGTGAGAAATCCCACCTGTTTTATTCAGAGTTCCTTAGTTTTACTTGCACTCGTTTGTCTATGTGTGTGGGGGGTGTGTATTTAGTTCTCTGCAGTTTGATCACATGCAGATTCATGTAACCAACCACCAAAATCAAGATACAGAATAGTTCCATTGCTGCAAAGATCTCTCATGTTGCCCTGTCATAACCACACTCAAATCCCTCTCACAACCTTCCATCCCTGGCAACCACTAATCTATTCTACATTTCTATAAATTTTGTCTTTTCAAGGATGTCATATGCTGGAAATCATGCAGTAGTAACCCTTTGGCACGGCTTTTTTTCATTCAGCATAAATGTTATTTATGAGTCATACATGTTATTGCACATATCACTAGTTTGTTCCTGTTAATTGCTGCGTGGCATTCCATGATATGGATATACTACAATTTTTTAACCAGTCACTCATTGAGGACATTTAGGTTTTTTTCCCATTTTTGTACTTTATGAATAAAACTATTACAAACACTGTACACATGTTTTTGTGTGAACGTAAGTTTCTATTTCTCTGGAATGTGTCATACTTTTTAAAAATAATTTAATAAGTAGATTTTAATATAACTGACTTTATTTTTAAACCTATGTATTTTATGTTTTACATTTAAAAACATGATTCTGAAAAGGTGCCAATAGGTTCACTGCCAAACAGTCTCATGGCACAAAACAAGTTAAGGACCCTTACGATAACCTGTTTCTGCTATTTTATAATCATACTACATTTATTTTATTCACTGCCCTAGGAAGGGAGAAACAACATGCTATCATTTTAAATAGGGAAGTCTCATCTATGCAAATAACTACTTAAGAAAATGGGCAGAATTTGATCGATGATAATGTCCAATAAGATAACCAAAATATCTGGCATACCCAATTTATTCATGTACCATTGAAACATAAGAACAATAGTGAAAACTTTTCAGGATTTGTTATGTTGGGCAAAGACAATAAAAACATTTCGATGTAATGTTTTCTTTCCCTGCTTTACCATTTCTAAGATCCAATTCTAAGAGTAACTTTAGACCCTGTAACAAAGCCAGTTTAATAATACTTTTGTAGATTATAAACTTTTCCTACAGCCTAGATAGAAATTACGTTTTAAGCAGGTAATGAAGCTATGAATTGTAAATGAAATAAAGCAAAATTCCTTCCACAAAACAAAAAATTATCCCATTATTTTCAAACCCCTAGCCTTCTAAACATTTTAATAAGTGCTATCAGTCAAAATGAACACACTGAATTTTATTCAATTCCTTGCCTACCTATCTCAATAGTTTATCAACAGTAAAATATCCAAAGGATAGGAAAACAAGGAAAAAGTAAAAGATCTGTGATTAATTGACATGTAAATAAATGGATGAGTGTCTTTAGCACTGAATGAGAGTCATAGATTTAGATATTAAAAATGCCTTACATTTCTATTGCACAAATACCTTTCACAACTTTTCCTATACACCCCTTTATTTGAATCTAACTAACAGGGGAAGATATTACTAAAACTATTTTTCTCTTTTGAAGTTATGAAAATTGAACAATGGAGAAGTCATGACTTATCTGAGACTATAACTAGCAAATAATTTTCAGAAAGAGGCAGGAACTTAAAATAGTTCTTTTCTGAAGACAGTACAAAACTATCTTCAAGGAGACACAATTTGTTCCCAATGTAGGATTATAACAAAAAGAGGAAAAGTGGACAAAAAATTTCAGAAATATTCCTTAACTCTCAACGGCTGTGTGAATTTAGTCAAGTTTTCACTTGACCTACTAGATCTCAGGTTACTTATGTGAAAAAATGGAATAATAAAGTATTCTCAGGGTTGTAAGGATGAAATAAGATTCCAGGGAAAATAAAATGCCTGGTAAATAATGTAAACACTCAATGTCTGCTGCCATTATATATTATTTCATCATTAAATGAATAATTTCTCTAAAAATTGTCTAGTGAAAGAAATGTTGGTGTTATGAAATTATTAGTTTCTGGTCAAGTTATTCAGGTGGTGCTAAGGTGGGCTGCTTATCTTTCTGAGTTCAGTAAAGGACTTCTATCTTAGGTAGATTAGGTTATTATTTTCAAATAGTATTCTGAAGGTCTAGAGAGTTCCTTAAGGTGCTTTCAGGGCTCCTTTGGAGGCTGAGGAAGGAATGGTCAAAAAAGATGGCTCATCGAGGGGGTCTCCAGATCCTCTCCTCCCTCAGTAAGGAAGACATTTGCATGTCTATCTGTTTTATATATTCCTATTCCACATATGGTTTCTTATGGAAAAGATGCTTTGATGTTGAATAAAGTTTTAAGTCCACTGAGCTAGATGATCTCAAAGGTCCTGCCCTTTTGAACCTATGATTCAGAATATGCTACTATTCATATACTAAAGCCGGAGCTTTTCTTTTTTTGAGTATAAAATTTTAATGGCCATATTCTCTGCACACTCATAGATTAGACAGGTTTCCACTTTTTTTTCACAAAATACTGCAAAGAGACAAGGCATCTATCTCTTATTGTGCATATGGTGTCCCTTTCCTATTAGAATATTCCCACTCAACATTTATTGAGTTCCCATGAGGTTCTAGGAACTGGGAGTACAGAGATAAGTCAGGACATACCCTTGTCATCAAAGAGCTTACTCTTTGGGGTGGGAATGAGGGACAAAAGCAGACTGTTATTAACAATGTGGTAAGTGCTATAACAGAAGTATATAAGGGGAGGTATGGGAATTTAAAGGATAGATGGTCTGATCCTATTTGGGGAAAGAAGGTCAAAGCAAGGTGTAAAAGGTAAGGACACAGTCATCAAAGCAGACAAGGTTCTTTTTGTCAGAAGGCACAATAAACATTGAGGCATCATCTTTGGTGACTTGCTAGTAGATCAATAAATCTGGAGGTGAGGGCTAATGTTGCTCAAACTAGGATACTCAAATACATTCTTAATGGCCTCTGAGCTGCATAAGGTAATTTTAAAATTCTGCAGTTTCATTTCTTAAGATAATATTTACCACCTATAGATAGATTTCTTTCTGTCACCACATATTTGATCCCTTTTACCCCATCTACCTCCCTCCTCCTCCTCCCCCCTACCCTCTGGTAACCACTAGTCTATAGTCCATGTTCATGAGTCTCTGTTTGTCCTGTTTGCTGCTTTTAGGATTATATCCCACATATAAGTAATATTATGTGGTTTTCGACTTTTTCTGTCTGGCTTATTTTGCTTAGCATGATTATCTTGAGGTTCATCCATGTTGTCGCAAATAGCAGTATATCATCTCTTCTTATGGCTGAGTAATATTCCATTGTATATATGTACCACAGCTTCTTTAGCCAATCAACTATTGTAGGACACTTCGGTTTCTTCCATGTCCTGGCCAGTGTGAATAATACTGCTATGAACATCAGTGTGCAATTATCTTTTCGGATATGAGTTTTCAAGTCTTTGGGGTAAATACCCAGTAGAGGGATTGCTGGATCAGATGGTAAATCAATTCTTATAAATATAAATATATATACACATATAAATATATATACATATATAAATATATACATATATAAATGTGTGTGTGTGTGTGTGTGTGTGTGTGTGTGTGTGTGTGTGCGCCTTACTGTTGAACTATATACCTGAAAGTTACTGGATTTCATTAATCAATGTCACCATTAAAAAATAAATTAATTTAAAAAAAAGAATATGATAAAGCTACGCATGATCTGAATCATCGGGATAACCATGTTGTAACAATATCCTGCCATCTAATCTCAGTAAATCTCAGTAACCACCTTTGCACTTAGAATCAAACTGTTACTGGGAAGTATGACTTTCATTATCTCAGGCTAATAAGAACAGAGATGACCTTAGTATGAAAGCAATGCATTTTTACCAAATAAAGACCAACTGGTATTACAGCTTGCTATACTAATCAAAATTTAATTCCAGATGGAATAGAGAAAATTGGTGGTATAATTTTGTCATCCTATAGCACTCTAGGCACAGAACTCAAAAATGCTTGCACTGTAGTATCTTCATCACATTGTGAATAGCATTTAGGTTCAGGAAAACAGCATTTATTCCTTAAAATAATGTTAATTGAAGTTTTATTGGTTTTGTATTTTTTCTTTTATATTTATTTTAAAAGTTATATAAGAACTATTGGCATGGTTTATAGACGCCTTTAAAAGGGGTCTATATTTTGCTCAAATTTGAGAAACTGCCATAGGCATGAAGAAGATACTGGAAGGATTTAGGCTGTGGAGTAACAAATATATCTGTATTGTAAATGATGGCTTGAGCAGGGAAGTGTGTAGAAAAATAGCTGAGAGAGAGAATAAAAGCAGCAGATTGTTTAGTCTTTTAAAATCATCAGGGAAGAATATGATGTGCTAACCATTAACATTGCAGTTAGAAAGAGAAGACTGAATGATGGAGTTGCTTAAGACATAAACTTATTTCACCTAGTAAGTGAATGGGGATGATGGGCAAGGTAAGATGGAAGAACTAAGATGTTTCCCAGGTTTAGGCAACCCTTCTGAGCTAAGTGATAATGTTATCTGCATTTTTACAGATCAGAAAACCGAAGCTTAGAAAACATGGGCAGGGCCCCATTACTAGTAAGTGGTAGAGCCTGAATTTGATCCCTGGTCTGTCCGACTCTGAGACATGTATGGTTAACCACTGAGCAATACTTCTTCCATATTAGTATTGATAAAGTTGCATTCACAGTTTCCACAGAGCATATAGAAAGTGAGAAGGCCAAATAAGAAAATCTGAGCAGTATTTACATTTGGAAGCAGACAACGAGTACAAAATAGAATATTTTTACAGAGAGATAAGAATGAGTAAGATGGCGAGGATATTTTAATTTATTTATATACATACACACAACTGAATATTCAATTTTCCTTTTATGTCAGAGGTCCCCAACCCTTAGGCTGCAGACCTGTACTGGTCTGCAGCCTGTTAGGAACCGGGCCGCACAGCAGGAGGTGAGTGGCAGGCAAGCAAGAAAGTTTCATCTGTATTTCAGCCACTCCTCAGCTCCACTTCAGATTACTAGGCATTAGATTCTCATAGGAGCACTGGTCCCTGGTGCCAAAATGTTTGGAGACCGCTGCTTTTATGTGATCTGACCTCTAAAAAAAATATTGCAACATTAAAAGTGATAATTTATTTATAATAAAATCAGCTAGTCCATAAATGTTCGGTTTAATTAAAGAAACTGGCATCTTTGGGATCAAATAGTATTTTAGTAGGATAGTCTTCTGGTTAGTGTTTAAAAGAATAATGATTTTCAACAGATGATTGGATAAAGAAGTTATAGTTCATATATACAATGGAATATTACTCAGCCATTTAAAAAGGTGAAATCCTACCATATGCAACAACATGGATGGACCTAGAGGTTATTATGCTAAGTGAAATAAGTCAGACAAAAAAAATACCATATGATTTCACTTATATGTGGAATCTAAGGAACACAAAGAACAATCTAATCAAAAACAGACTCACAAATATAGAGGACAATCTGGTGATAGACAGAGGGGAGGGGGTTTGGGAGGACTGAGAGAATGGGGTGAAAGGTTAAGGAAGTACAAATTAGTCATTGAGAGATGGTCATGGGGATGGGGAGCACGGCATAGGGAATACACTTAGCATTAATGTAATGACTAGGTGGAGAGCCAGAGGAGATAAAGAACAATTAGGGGGATCGTTTCACAAACTATATAAATGTATAATCAATGTACTGTGTACTTAAAACTAATAATAAAACAAAATTTAAAAAGAAAGGAATGATTTGTTTAGGTTAGTATATGTAACTCTAAAATTACATGGAAGTTGTTCTTTTTTGGTTTCATTTCAATAAACTGATTTTTACCTAACAAAGTCAAACATCTGTATTTTCTACAGCAGTGATGGATTTATCGGTTATTCAAACTTTTTTGTGATAAATAATTCATCCATGTGGCATGAAAACCAATTCTAGTTACCAAATATCACAAAATACTGCTTGCTCAAAGCCCTAGCCTAACTTGAAAGAACAACCTGATAAGAATACTGAGGAAGTACTTGAGCATGTATTCTTCATAGGGTTTTAAATAAAAGTTTAAACAATGTTCTGTCTCATAGGGATATATATCTACTGTTACAGTTAGAGGTGATGCCAATAGAAGCAGCAGTATAATAATACCCAATATGATTGCATTACTTCCAGAGATTAGTCATTGTTTCTGCTGATAGCATTCATACTTCTAAAGATCTAAGTTGTGAATTTGAACATAAGAAACCATGCATTCCTGTTTCATCAAAATAATTGTTCTAAATATAACATAACTTCATGGTCACATTTGATGGTTTATTATTTTTAGCCTGTCATTTACATCTCAAAGAAAAAATTAATGTAACACTTCCACACACACACACACACACACACACACACACACACCTCTCTAAGGCTTCATTTCCTTCTTCTACCCAATATAAAACATCGATGTTAAATATTTTCAAGTTAAGATAATCGGTAATATCTTTATAAACTTGCTCACAAAATGAATAAGCCTTTCAGCTTATCAAATATGTTCAGTGTAGGTTTTCTAAAGCAAAGAATAAGAAGTACAACTCGTGATTTTTAAGTGCAAAATTACTCTACAAACACAACAATTTATAGTACCCAAATCTGACATCAGTCAGAGGGCTCTGCCACCATTTCTACCTCCCTTTAAACAAAACACGACAAAACAAAATAACAACAAAAAAATCAGCCATCTGAAGCTCAGAAGGTTAATGCACTATTTTGACATTTCCAGCTAGTACAGTTAAGGATGAAACACTTTCAAAAGAAGAGGCTGCTATATGATGTGTGTCTTTGGGAAAAAAAAAAAATAAGGAATCTCAAAGTAACAAAAAACCTTAAGATTCCTTAGGTTTCTTCAAAAGTTGTGACATGTGATCACGCAGATCTGCTTAGTCAAAGAATATAAGAATTTCTAGGAGGAACAAGACATCATCCTAAGCCTTGAGTGGAATGTGAACATGCATTAAAATTCCTATCTAGCAAGAGGTACTCATGTAATGTCAAAGATTGATCTCATCTCTAAAAGCGTGTTTAGTCACAAATTGCATTTACATGCTAAAACAACCGATACATTATAGTTGGTTTAGTCTTCTAATATAGTGAGAGGAAACTGACTTTGGATTCATGGAGATTTGATTTTGAATCCAGTATCTACTACTTAGGACTGTTTCACTGTACAAGTAATAATTTTTGTGAGATTCATAAGGTCTAACAGAATTGTTTTGAGAGTTTAAATCAATGTAAAGTGTCCAGTACTATGCTTGACACATAGCTAAGTATACGATGAATATTTCCTGTCTTATCATCATCAACATCCAATTTCTTGAGCATATTATATGCCAATCACTATACTAACTCATTTTATATTTACTATCCTAATCCTTATAAACAACCTTGACAAAGCAATAATTATCCCCAATTTACAGATAATAAAACTTGAAGCTCACAAAAGTTAAGAAAGTTATCTACGGTCACACAGCTCGTACGTAGTAGAGAGCTGAACTCTGCTCTGTTAGAACTCCTTGCTGGGGCCTATAAAGCACTCTGTAATTTAACCCCTACCACCTCTCCAACTTCATCTGACTCCATTCCCCATCCTTATCTACTACTCTCCAACCACACTTGTCTATTATCTGGCACTCAGACACCCCAAGCCCATTCCCACATTAGGGCCTTTGCATGTATTCCTCATTCTGCTTAGAAGGCTCTCCTGAATTTGTGGGATGGTTGTCTCCTTCCCATTACTCAAATACCATCTCCTCACATAGGTCTTCTCTGACAATCTTATATGATATAGCTCACCATTAAAATACCAGCCTAAAAAAACCCACATCGTTCTATTTTAGTCTTTTAGGGGCTCTTATTACTATTTGGTATTTTCTTTGTTTACTCATCTGTTGATTATCTGTCCCTCTTTACTGTAAGTCCACTGGCAGCAGGGGCTTTGTCTCTCTTCTTACAAACTATATCTCCAACCCATAGCATAGTGCTTAGAACAAAGGAGACACTCTTAATAAATTTGTTAAATGAATTAATGGATGAAAGGATATACAACATGAGCTCCTAACTCAGTTGTTTAAATACACATAAATACACATACATATAAACACAGATGCACACCAGATTTGGAAAGTAGATGAGTTACAAGTGATTTTTCACGAGACAAATTTGGTAATATCTGTGGCACATTTCTCACAGATTCTGAAATACTACACAGTATATCAGGTATACTCATTAACCTGCATTGAGAACAAACTTCTCACCTTCAGATTCCCTCACTTTTAGAAAGCTCTACTCTCTATGAATCCTGGAAACAAATCTTCAGATTCCTGGTCTTATTCAGACCTGTAGATAAACCCTCCTTAATCACAATGGGACTCAGAAATCAATCCATTGGATCTGTCTGGTCTTCTGACCAGTCAACCTCTCACCTATGTTATTTTAGATGAGCAGAAATGTGCTGTGAAAGATTTTGCTAGACTATGTTGCCAATTAAAACACAATACCAGTAATACTAAGAAGGCAGTGCGCTAAAGAGGGAAACTTACTGAAGTGGAAATTATGGCACTTGCTCAGTGATAGTTTGCTTTATGACATGGGATAAACACAGGTTCTCTGGGTGATTATGCTTCCTCCTCTTATGAAAATGTGAGTTTAAGACTAGAAAACTCTAAGATCACTTGCAGATAGAAAATTCCAGTTTTTTGACAAAATAAGGCATAAAGATATTTCCTGAGGCCCCTACAAAAGAGTGCTATCACGACAAAAAAAAAGGGGGGCAGAAGCACATGCATCCCTGAGGACATAAGTCTTCTCCAAAAGTGATATTCCACTGGGATCCTGAGTCCTCTATGACTTAACGCAATTTCAATTGATTCTCTGTCCCTGGATATCAAAAGTAAACATATCACTTACTCCTGTGATTACTTATTGCTCCATCATTATTCTTGATAACTTTTTTACTTCATCTGCCATCCACTATAAGTTTTACTCTTTCAGCAGACTTCCTCAAGGGCAGTGACATTTTTGTAATGTTTCACATAATTCTTTAGGGAAAAAAAAATCTATTTGTTCAATGAGTGATATACTTAATATTACTAGAACTTTACAAAATCTTAGGATTGAGGGAGGTAGCTTCTTTCCTCCAATATATTTTTTTCATTTACTGAAACATACAAATCTGCATGGTGGGAAGAAGATTTTTATGAGAAATAAGTATATTCGTAAACTTATTGATGTAGATCTCACAACTAATTTTTGACAATTCAAACAAAATGATATGTGTCATCACCACTAAATATTGCAAAAAAAAAAATGAAACTATTTGAAATGTTACTGACATTGCAAAGCATTCAAGAAAGAGAGTTTTTCTTGGAATACAAAAAAAATCACTACAGACTGACTCTCCACCTGGTTAAGTCCTTGAAAGAAAAAAAAAAATGAAAAAAGAAACAAACAAAAAAAGAAACAAAAATTAATGGGTAAAAGTTTTACTCACGTCCCAGAAAAAAAAAAAAAAAAAAAAACTTGTATGGCTTTATGTGAATCACAGGTTCTTAGTGGTCAAAATATACTGATCTGAAATATCTGCACCCAATATAATCTCTGATAATGTGAATTTTGAAGTACGGAAAATGCTTTTGAGTTCTTAGAAAAGTGCAGTACATGTATGAAATATTATTTTTACTTAAGATATTATTTCAAAAATGCTTTAAGCTCCTACAGTATATTACTTTTCTTGGAAACAGATAACCATTATGTACTGCTCTTATTTTTTATCTCAACCACCAGATTGACTTCTACAATAAACATTAATTGCTTAGTAAACATTTATTAATTACCTACTGTATGCTAGATACCAGGAATGCCAAGATGTTTAAGACAACCCTTGTCCTGAAAGAGCTCAAAGTCAGATTGAATCGTATTTTCTTTACCAGGAAAATTTTTAATGAAAATGTCTAAATGAGGCTTAGGGATTATTTAAATTTGTCACCTAACTCTTCTACTCATCTCAAGATTTCTGCTATTTTTAGAAAATACTCATTCTAGATGAGAAAAAGTGAGATTAATTTATAGACAAAACTTTACCAAATTCGGAAAAAAAAAACAGATTCAAGCAATGAAAAATTCTTTTTCATGCAACTGTTTCTAGCCCATTTCTTGAATGAAAACATCATAAATTAGTAAAGCAAAATGCTTTTATACTGTTTTTAGACTCACCATGTTAACGCATGGGTTTTTTTGAAGAATTGATTCTCTCTCTTACATTTTAATGTACTATATGATAAATACAAAAGAATATATGCAAATGATATGCTAATAAAACACAAAATAATCGTTCATAAGCCCAATATCACTTTTTGCTACATTTGGAGAAATTCTGTGGTCAATCTATATTTTGTATAAGTAAACAATAAAGGCTATAAGTTAATAACTAGGGATATAAAAGTATAAAAGTACTTCTACTTGAAAATTTTAGATTGACTTTAGTTTTGGGTCACTAATGTTAGAATTCTTTTGGAGGAACACAAAATATATTAGAAAAAAATATATTGCATTAATCCCTCCAGCATCCCTGTAAGGTGAGACATATTACCCCCGTTTTACAGATTGGGCAAGTTCTTTAATCAAATTTGGCCATGATACACAGTGACAAATGGAGCTGGGATTAGAACCTGGGGCATCTGATTTCTAGTCCAGTGTCCTATCCATTAGTCCTTCTCTCACGCCTTTGGCACATCTCATTGTCCTAAAATGCAGTCCTGGATCACTTATTCTCCAAAGTACTGGCTCACTTGTCAAGGCCACAAAGAAACAGACCTTAGAAAAAAATTATTGCTTTAGTTTGGAGAGTTAACAGAGTAGTGCAATATCACAGGGTAATAACCCAGCACAGAAAAAGATTCCAAGTGTCGAAAAAGTACACCATGTACCTACTGCCTTCAGAATAAGTTGTGTAAGATTAAAATATGTGCATAAAATATTTTGCTTAATTAATTAATTTGATAATGTAGTACACACGGCTATACAGAAAATTATGTACTTACTGACACAGACCACAGTTAAAGAAACTAAAAATCTCTGCCCATGTGGTAAGATGGAAATTCTTCTACAATGCTAGTAACAACATGCAGGCTTGGCATAATCTTTCTAGTAAGAAGCTATCTGGTAAGAAGAACCAAGAGCCTCAAACCGTATGCATTCTCTTTGACCTAGTAGTGCTACTTCTGAATCTACCACAGGAAATATTCTTAATTGGAAACCAAGCTTTATGCTCTCAGATGCTTATGACATCACTTTTTAATAAGGACACTTGTAAACAATTTTAAGAGATCAACTGTAGGGAAATAGAGAGGTATCCACTTAAAATGGAATATTATACAACCATTAAGATGTTTTCTTGATGTGAAAATACATGTTTGAGCCAATGTTATGTGAAATGAGATACAAAACTCTATGTACAGTATGATGACTTCAATAATTTAAAAATGTTTCTTTCATCAAAATGTTAATCTATGGCAATGTTAATGGTGATTATCTCAGAGTAATAGAATTTTAGATATATATTTTTCTTTTTAAAACTTGCTGTGTTTCCAGATTTTCTTAATTGACCACTATTACTTTTATAATTAAAATACATTGTATATTATTTTAAAAAGATCTACCATCTTTTTGCATCCAATTTACTCAAATACATAGGGTATCAAGATTGAATAAAGAAAAGGTGAGAGTGAAAGGGATAAAGGATGAAAAAATTAAATAATAATAAAGCAGAGCCACAAAACAGTACAGAAAAAAATGTACAAAGGAATAAAGAATAATGAAGACACGAAAGAAAACCCTGCCCTCATAACAAAGCAAGTATAATCTCAGGATCCTACTTCGACCAAAAAAGATTTGAACCTTTCAACCTCAAACACAAAGAGGTTGCTTATTCAAACATGTATCACCTTCTGTTAAAATAAGCTTCAAGGCATATCTTTACAGATAGACATTTACAAGTAAAACATATTGATGAGGGGAGGAGATGGTGAAGGTCTATGGATTACATATCACTCGAAGTTCTATACTCAAGCAGAAAAAGAAAAAAAAGACCTTTCTATAAAAGGTTTCCCACATGTTTCCTTCAGTTAAAAATTCTTTCTCAAGTCCCAATACCCTCTCATTGATTAACACCATGAATGATTAGGACAAGCCGTAGCCTTTGCATTAAAAGATGCAAAGCCACCCAGTATTCTTTGCACAATCAACACAAAAACAGTCACGTAAAACCAATCAACAGCCTAACAATGAGAACGTTAACTAACTGTAAGGTGATAACATCATTTTAATGGTCACTAATTAGTATAAATGCATAATGAAACCAGTCTTCTACCTTTAAATAATATATGTTGACATGACTATGCATATATGCACACATTCACAATTATACAGAGAAATTAGCTAAAGTCTAAACTCCAGACATGGCCGA
Organism: Pteropus vampyrus; assembly: GCF_000151845.1. Taxonomy (NCBI): domain Eukaryota; kingdom Metazoa; phylum Chordata; class Mammalia; order Chiroptera; family Pteropodidae; genus Pteropus; species Pteropus vampyrus. The sequence continues at coordinate 1,515,617 of NW_011888965.1, read as the reverse complement.
GATCACCTAATTAACACTAACATTAATTGGAACTCTAGCTAATGTGCAGTCTTGGGAACTCAAGGTAATTATTCAGAGTGTCCATTATACATAAGTCACTATGTTAGGTACCATAGTAAAACAGAGACAAACGAGACAGTCTTTGCCTTCAAGGAACTTAAATAGAGAGGGAATGCTTATTAACCTGTGAGGTGTCACCATTACAATGATTCATTCATTCAAATATTGAGTTATTCATTCATTTCAAACCATTACTGAAGATGTACTGTGTGTGGCATTTGTGCTTGGTGTTAATGAATTGAAGAAGAAGACAGTGCTCAAACTGGAAGCTGAAAATATAAATCTTAAGGAGTTCACAATATTCACTGTAGGCCCAAAAACATAGATTCATTTAAGGAATACATATTGAGCATCTTCTATGTGCCAAACACTCTGCTAACTCTAAGGAGGCAGGAGCAAACCAAGTAAACAATGGTCTCTTCTCAGGTAGTTCTTTTCTAGAAATATAAGTAGAAAGAGAATAGCATAGGGATGTATGGGACTACACAGGTGGACCCAACCCAAATGTCTAGAAAGGCTTCCTAGAAGAAGGAATGTTTAAAATGAAAACTGGAGAATAAGCCAGAATTAGAGAACATACAAAAATGTGAGATTTGACAGGTAAGAGAAAATGTTCCTGGAAGTGGGTGTAACACCTGTGAAGACTCAGAAATGGGAGAAAAGAGAGTCAGGGAAATGGAAGAAGGTCAACACAGGTGCGTGTGCGCGCGTGTGCGCATGTGAGGGGGGGGAGAGAGAGAGAGAGAGAGTGACAGTGACAGTGACAGAGGGAGAGAGAATTTACTTGTTAGGGAGCAGATACTGGTAAAGAAAATAATAGGCTAAGGCACGAAGTCCCTTGAAAGCTCCATTAAAGCATTTGGATTCTTCCGCAGAGTGAAATCACTTTTTAAACTAGGAGAGGTGACAGGTTTAGATTTGTGTGCGAAGTAGAAAGGAGGCAAGACTGGAAAAGAGATACCAGTTAGGACGCTGCTGGTGTAATCAAGCTAGGTGAAGACGATGGTGGCCTAAACCAGCAAAGAACAGTAGAAATGGGGAGAAAAGGATGAGTTTCAGAAATACTTTTAGAATCAACAGAATATGGTGATGGACTGGAGACAGAGAATGAGGAAATGCTAGGAGTCAAGAATGAAAGCCAAGTTTCTGGCTCAGACATCTGCATGTATGGCAGTGTCCATTTCCCAAGGTGGAGAATACAGAAGGAGGAACATGTACTGTTGCTGTTTATTTTGTTAGCATTAAGTCAAAATCTGTTTTCTTATCATTTTGAGACAATTTTTAACATTGTTGATAATAGTTGTTTTTGTTTTATTATCCCAATGGAATAAAAGAGGACTATTCTAATTGTGCTTTCCTATCACAGCCCTTCAGTGATTGGAGACAAGTATATCCTACCTAAACCTTCTTTCTCTCTTTTCAACTTTCAAACATTTCAAGAATGAGAGAACACATGCAAAACACTTAGTGTTGTTGTTCCTAGCCCACAGAACATGATCAATACAAGTTGTTACCATTATTAATTAGCAGCATAATTTAGTATTCCTAACATTATTCTTAGAAGTCTATGCCATTCTCGTTTTCTCTATACTCCCCTTAAAAATAAGTTTGGGGAGAATGTTAAAAAAAAAAAAGTCCTTAAAAATCTTACCACACAAGAAATTAGTTTTTAAACTGTCATCTTAATCTTCGAGTACATGCTTATGTTTTACATAATTGAAAACATACATCATACCACACATGTAATTTCTTTTGACCATTATATCAGATTAATGTTTTCACTTTTCTATATAGCCTATATATCATTTCTGTGCCTACTTTATATTCTCCTAAGTGTTTGAACCATAATTTAAACATTGCCTTCTTCTTGGAATTAAAGTTACCACCCACCCCAATTTCCATTAGTATGAACAATTCTGTAAAGCAATGGTTCCCAACCTTTTTGGCACCAGGGATCAGTGCTATGAGACTATAATGCCTGATGATCTGAGGTGGAGCTGAGGCGGTGATGCTAGCGCTGGGGAGCTGCTGCAATTACAGATGAAACTTCAATCGCTTGCCTGCCTCTCATCTTCTGCTGTGTGTGGTCCAGTTCCTAACAGGCCACGGACCAGTACTGGTCGGATTGTTTCTTTTTCACACTTATATGTACAAATCTAAATGTTTCCATTATGCTGTATGCAGTGCTTAGATACAAACAATATTAATCTTGTGTGTGAGAAACTTGTAAACATTTTTCTCAGTGTTTTATTTTTGATATTTTCCATACAGTTTAGCTTTTATTTATTCAAAGGACTAAATCTTTTCTTTCTTAAGTTTAGTTACTTCAAAACTTATAAAGTTTTCACTTTGATATTTACTTATAATCTCTATATATGATTATGGCATACAATATGCGTTATGGACCTATTTTTCCTCAAAATTTAGAGGCAGATTAATGGTATTGGGATGCCTATCTCCACTCTCCTTATTTCACAGCCTTACAAAATACTAATTCTTCCTTTCTATTAACCTATAAATCAATCATATATTATTGGACTTCCTTTTCACTTTTACTTATCTACATGAATGTGTGTGCTAATACAATATCTCCCTTTAATTTTTTTGTTTGTTTGTTTTAACTTCTTATAGGATAGTTCCCTACCACCAAAATATTGCTTCTGGTTCTCAAAATAGTATTTTACATTCTTACCAGTTTCATTTTCCATATATATAATAATCTTGTTAAATTTAATAAAGTCAATTAAAATGCCTCTTCCATTATAATTATTTTAAGTGTATAAATTAATAGAGAAACTTTATATCTTTATAGTCTTTAGTCATTCCAACTAAAATCGTATTTTCTTTCCATTCATTCTAGTCTTTTTCTATAGGTCTCAAAGTGATGTAGATTTATTTATGTGGATTATATACATCTCCTATTGAGGTGATTCAAATCATCTTATACTTTATTACTATCGTGAATGTGATAGTTTTCATTGTTTCTTTAATTGTGGTAAAATACACATAACATAAAAATATACCATCTAGCCATTTCATTGTTTTTTTTTACTAAATATAAAATTAAAATTTTAATATTTAATTTATGTATACAATCAGCAAATGACTTTCTTTATCCTCCTGACTCTCAAAATTCCAACCTTTAATTGAAGAATGAGACAAAACTAGTCTCTTTGATCTCTAGTCCTGGGTTTTATTGTCTTTAGAGGTATTTTTCAAGTTTTTCTTGGTTGTATCAATCAACCCCCACATCAGACAACAGAAGCAGAGAGAAGTGGACCTATCTGTCACAGTGCAGATGCGTGGTTCATATTGTTGGCGTGCTCTATCAGGTTTATAAATGGCTACTTCCAAGCAATGACACCTTCAATCAGCAGACTCGGTTATGTCCAGGAAACTCAAAATATTGAGGATCCTCATCACTGCCTGTAAGTGGTATCTAGATTCAGCTTTGTTTTCCTAAATCTAAGGCCCAAAAATACTTAAAGTAAACATCCCCTGCTGGGCCATAACTTGCCCTAAACTCTAGCTAACTTGGCATCATGCTAACCGTTTCCCCTAGGAATTGAATACAGCATCCTATATTATGAATCCCAAAGTTTAGCAACGATTTTTGTTCCAAAACAGACTCATCATCTGCAACTACAATGATGCCAAAGTTCTGCCTAAAAGATCAAGTAGCTGCATCCTAATTATCACGTCAGAAGACTCCTTGGATAATGTCAGTGGGCCGGATAAAATGCCACTTCCCCACAACTCTTTGAACCTTGATCTCATCTATGGCCATGCCACTTGAGATTCAACCAAGTTCCAAAACTCTGAATCATGGTGGTCAGTTTACCACTCCCTTTTCACCACTGCCTATTATACAGGTAGCCAAAGTAAGCCTCAAGACTGAAACAGCCCGATATATCAGTGGTCCCCAACCTTTCTGGCACCAGGGACGAGTGCTTTTATGAGAGTCTAATGCATGATGATCTGAAGTGGAACTGAGGCAGTGATGCTAATGCTAGCTGCAAATACAGATGAAGCTTCACTCATCCGCCACTCACGTCCTGCTGTGCGGCCTGGTTCCAGTACCATGGACTGGTACTGGTCTGAGCCCCAAGAGTTGGGGACCCCTGTGATATATAATGTAAATAACCAGTATCCACTGTGAATCACTTTCTCCAGTACCCTGGAATGCAAAACTAAAGCTATCTGGATATGTACTTCAAGGGAATCAAATGAGCATTACCATTTTACTTCATATACTATTAAATACCTTTGTACTCATATAAGATTTTATCATTGATATATCAACAACAAAAAAGAATTCTTGCATGCATATATTTTAATTCAAAAATTTACCTTGACATAATAATAAATCACTTTAATAAAAGAAGAAATTTAGCCCTGGTTTTTATAACACACATATGGTTAACTCCTTCTACGGGATAAGAATACTTACATCTTAGCTTCCATATAAGAGGTATACCTTACATCATATAGCAAGTTATAACATAAACATTGTCATCTATATTATGTCATTTAACATAACCACCTTGTGTGATATTCAGGGCTGATAAGAACAGAACAAAGAAAACAAGACCCAAGCAAGTTGAGTGCTCTGCTGAAAATCATGCAGATATATCACTGCAAGCAGTAGAACCCAGGTGTTTTGGCTACTCTTTGTTCAGTGTTCTTTTCTACATCATGTAACAGCCTTTTAAAAAAAATCCAGTTATGTGAATGGGAATGAACTTTCATCTATATAACAAAATTAGCATAATTTTCAATAAATGTGTGAAATACACTTAAGATTACTTGGTTTGGCACTCTTAAAAGATGAGTTTAGTGTAAGGACATTTAACATACACTGCAGGAAAATTTTAGAAATCTATTTATGGATTTCAAGTGTTTCTTTGAAATATAGATAGTATCTCTAGAAATAGTATTTTGGAACTTTCACCACTATGAAAAATATTCTAACTTCTTATTAAAGTAATTGCAATTTCTGAACATTTTAAAAAATACGTAAGTATTCTTCAGTGTATTTTTTAACTTTCCTATAAAAATAAAAATAATACATACCTGCAGATGATAAACAAACTTGCAGAAGTTTCAACAAGTACTATGACATATCTTTCACTTTACTAGTTACATTGAAAACTCAAGTGTAGAGGCCATATCTTTCATTTCTTAAAGCTATCCCTTCAACATCACATACCAGGGATACTCAAGAAATATTTGTTGAAAGAAAGAATGAACAGGTACAAGCAGATTTGAATTATTAGAAAGCTTGGTAGGTTTTCTTCTCCCTACGTCTGAACCAGTTTTTTTTTTTTTTTTTTTTTACATATCAGGATAAATAAATATTCAGCTCTTCTGAAGAATACAAATCTAATGCATTAGGACCTGTGCTACTGAAAAACACAAACTTTAAAAACAATGTCAACCCAATAAGAAAGCACCACACAAAGAAAGAAAAAAAGCTTGAATTCTATTTTTAAATCTTCTGCTAACTCATTTAGCAACCATACAACTTATTTAACTTCATGAGAACTGGAACATCTGAAAGCAGCTAATAAGACATCTTTTATCACCCAGAGGGCCCAAGCATATAGTTACCTAGAATAGACACATTTAAATCTGTTGTTGGATGAAAATTATGTAGTAAACACTCCAATTATGATTATTGGTGTCAATAGGTCAGGCATCCAATTATGGCCGGTCTGCTTATTAAGTGACATGGAGAATCTGGTATCACAGTAGCTCCTTATAAACATCTTTCGTGTTTTGATTTATTCTCCCCTTCTATGCCCCACACACACACACACACACGCACGCGCGCGCACGCGCGCATACACGTGATGGATTCATTTTTCTTAAGTATTTGTTTTCCCACATTCTGTTCTTAAAGTAGCCATCGACATTTGGCTGGCTGCCATATCTCCATCCCGATACTCCAGTTACAGACAATTGAACCGAAGTGTTTTTCAGAGCTTCATTCAAAATATTATCTAGATTCACTAAGATAAATTCTTCAGCAAGGTTCTAAAACTGCCATATTTTGTTATTCCCATGATGTTCTAGAGCTTACAATGTTTAAACAACTTGAATTCTTTGCTTTAATTATCCTCCATCTCAGTTCTCTTCAGATATTTTTAAAATATTAAACTCTAACTTGCCCACATTGAAAAATGTTCTTCCTGCTTCCTTTGCTTATCTAATCCTTATTCATCATTAAAGATTCAGCTTAAATAGCAACTCCTCAGAGATGCTTTCCCTGTACTCCCAAACTAGGCTTCTCTAATTTCCTAGATGTCTCCTTTAAGTACTTAGAATAATTAAAATGAATGTTGGTTTTATATCTGTCTCCCCTGTCTTCGTGTGCATAAGGCTGATGCTATACTTATTTACTGCTGCATCTGCTTGTAAAATAGTCGATAGAAAAATGTATGTTTAATAAATGAATACACAAGAAAAACATTCTTTTTTTCATAAGTATGTATCATATTTATTTAGAAACCAGAAGGCTACATAACCCTTGTTCTCATAAACTACATGATAAAATCAATCCTAATTCGAAAGGTTAGGAATATTTCAGATTTTAATTTCAAAGCTAGAAACTCGGCACTCAGTTTTAATTTGGATAAAATATGTTTAATTACACTATAGTTTCTCTAATTGATTAAATAAAGAAAAAACGTCATACTGTACCATTACAGAGAAAATCTAAGGAGAAGATATAAAGTTCTAATTACCTCAGAAAGATATTCAAAACAACAGAAGGATGGACTAATCATAAAATATAAAATAAAAAATTAAGAAATTTAAAGTGTAGAACATAGCAAATTAGAGTAATAATTCTAAAGTTAAGAAGGAAGCCTAGACTTAAAGAAAAGATAGCTGCTATAAAATATTCACTCAATGACTCAGTTGTCAATTCAGATGCATCTGAGATGTATCTAAAAACCAAAGATTATGCTTTAAGCCTGCTACTTGGTTGTGAAGAGTCTTGATTATTGTGTTTTTCAATTAATAGCATTTCATTTCAGAGTATGTTCATACAAAACCCAAAATAGAACAAGCCAGGCTAGCAAGGAAAACAAGGTTTGGATTTTTTTTCTTTTTTTACTCTGCATGTGACTACTTTGTACACTTTCATTCATTTCTTTTAACTGCGGAAAAGATAAATGAGTCCATTTGTATTTTTCTTAGTTTCAATATAAATTTTTATACAATATTATTAGACTCTCCCACTGTGATGTAAAGGAAATATCTAGTACCAGTATGAAGACTTATCTTTGGATTAAAGAAACAAGAACACAAGGGGAAACAGAATTTCACCAATACTGTAGTACCTACTATTTTCATACATCATATAAGGTGACACCAGCAATGTATTAGTGCTGGTATAGTATGATACAAACCAAAGCTACTCACAATAATTTTAAAAGCACATTTTTTCAATTTCAAAACTAAATCTAGAGCTAGTATATAGATCTTCTTTACTTAGTTATCAAAGCAAGCACTAAACATTTAAATCTAGTAGTATATGCACAATATCACGTGTGACTGGTGACTTGCCCTCCATTAAACTATGAAACAAAGCAGCTTTCAAAAAGTACAATCAATAAAATGCTATAGTCTTCAAGTGCAATTAACCCACTTCAGAAGCTATAACTAATAACAGATATAGTAAACAGTAAATGTTTTAGGATGGATGCAGAAATATTATATTCATAACGCTTTAAGTTCCAAGGTCATTTCTGAAAAGTAGTCCTAAAATAGGGAACGACAAGACACAGTAGTGAATCTACTTAGCAGTATAGGTATCTTTGAAGTGAATGTGTTTGAATATATTAATGTGAAATGGGAATGAAGAGTACAGTCATTTAACAATTTCAAGAAGAATGTTTCCTAAAACAACATTTTGGTAAATTGGTAAATTTGATCGATTTGACCAACCAGACACTTGAATGAGCTTGGAGACACAGGAACCATTTCCTAATGATCTTAGAAGTGTTCAGTGCCTAGCACACTGTAAGAATTCATAAGGCATTTGGCTGAATTGGAATGAAATAAAAGGGAAACCTGATGTCTATTTTATTTCAACCTGTTAAGTTGAAGAGAAATTAAAAATCACTTAACATTTCAGATTTAAAATATGAAATGGACTAGATAGTTGACATTCTAAAATAAGAAGGATTTGTACAGAGAGATGATATATATTTTGAACTCATTCAGTACTAAAAAAGAATCTGAATAAAAAGTTTTAACTATCGTAGCAAACAAAATATCAATCTGCACTGTGACTCATCTATAGTGGAATTCTTATGGCATATATATAATTACTTCTCTTTTTAAATCCAAATATTAATTAACCATAATGACTGTTTGGCATAAATTAATGGTATGTTATAGTAAAATTAACTTTCAGTTTAAACTTTTCATGGCTATACTACCTTTTTTGGTTATTGTTATTGTTTAAACTCATGTTAATAAAAATACTTCTAAAAAAGAAGCATCCACATTCCTGCTTCAATGAGTAAATTCTAAGAAACAAAGATCTTGATGCTTTCTTATGGTTTTATCATTATGAATAACACTTCTCACTATAGAATGGGGAAAAAAAAGAAAGATGAGATCTAAGCAAAATCATTACCTAATCTCAGAACTGAGATACATGCAAATCAAATAGCATTTGCTTTATTAAAATTTCTATTCCAATTGCTATTTAAACTAGCATTTATAAATGTAGAAAAAAATATTTAAAAATAACTTTGAATGTTGTATGCCTCAGAGACTGAAGCAATTACTATGATTAGAAACATAAGGCATAATAGTTCCTACAACAGTTCATACAGAGGCAGACACTATGGGATAAAAATCTAGAATAAATATGGGCAACTGAGGAGCTTCTACGTTTTCCCTTTCTATGCTTTTCCTGTAAATGAAAGGCCAACTGAAAATGAAATAGGGAAAAAGTAGGAAGCATGGCAGCAGCTTAATGTATTTACCAGCTGCATAAAATAATGATTAAGAGAATAGATAATTGAGTCAAAATGCCTGGGTTGGATCCACTTAAGTAGCTGTGCAATCTTGGGAAAGTTACTTAACCACTCTGTGCCTCAGTTTAGGCCTCTATAAAATAGAATAAAAATACTAATGCTTCATTAGGATATTGTGACAAGTGAATTAAGACATAATACACTTAGAACAATGTTTGGCACAAAGTCATAGTTCAGTAAAAATTACATGTTGTTATTATTATCTCACCAGGTAATCTATCTCTGGATTGCATCTATACTAAATATGAAGAGCTTTTTTAGATATGAGATTAATTTAATGTTAATATACCATGTTATCATGTTATATTATGACAGTTAATACTGTAAGGATCTGGTCTAGTGGGGTATACAATTATTATACCAGGAGGACCTTGTTGAAATTAAGCACAGCATGAATCCTAAGGACAGAAATATCACAAGATGTCTAGGAATAATATTTCCTAGTTTTGTGTGTGTGTGTGTGTGTGTGTGTGTGTGTGTGTGTGTGTGTGTGTGTGTCGGTTTGGTTTTGTTTTGTTTTTTTTACTGGAAGAAGAGAAGTGGAAAAATGGGAATACATCATATATGAGTTCCTTTAGTGCTACATTAAAAAAAAAATAATAAAACAATAGCATCTCCTCTGATTATTCTGCCACACTTTCTTAAGAAAGTATTCTGTATTTGTAGAGGCACAAAAGGTCACTGAGCTATTAAGCAATCTAACGGTCACTGCATTCTTCTGAACAACTGTATTAGGTATGTTCAAAATGAATAGACAGTATTGGCTCATTATTCATTCACAGGCGGTTTTTGTAATATTTCACCATGTAATTGTTTTCACCTCAAAAGGATTCCAAATTTCCGGTGACTTCATTCATGAGGAAAGATTTTACCAGGTATCTCCTCCTGACAAATAACAGGAGAGTAAAAGGAGCCAACATTTAAATTAGAGTAGGTAACAAAAAATAAAAGTATCTTGAATAGTAATCATGAAAATAATATTAAGTCTTTGCCCTACCCAAACAATAGACATCCTTGGGGAAAGAAGCACCTGAACGTGAGCAAATCTTCAAGACAGTGCTCATGCTTTACATACTAAATTCAAAGAAATTTAAAAAAAAAATGCCTGAGAAGTATATTACATAAAATCAAAAACCTATTATATCAACATTATAGTCATAAGTGGATAATGTTCTAGATAATACTTCTGATGGCCAAAGAATAGACAAATGATAGTTTTTCTGGCATTTAATGAAGCTTGGATTTAGGATATCATTCTCTCTGGCATACCCTGATACTCAAAACTCTGATGGAAAAAATTATCACCACTCCTGTCACTATCATTTATCACTTAAGAATCTCTCAGCCAAGAGGCTTGTGCCCTTTAAGATTCTCTTCAAAAAGGTAAAATAAAAGTAAATGCATTTTACCATTTACCATCCTCAATTTCCTACTTTTCCCTCCAAAATTATCAGCAATATAGAAATGAAAATTACTTTAATAGCTTAATGTGAACTGATTTTGAGCATAAGGTCAATTTACTTACAATAGGCTGAAAATGCATCAAATTGTCAAATAGCTCAACCTCTGTATCCATTTTTTCAACAAAAATATTTACTATTGCTTGCTGTGGAACATGTATGTTGCTACTAAAGGGACCAAACTTTTTACCTTTGGGGATATTGATTTTAAGCTAGTTATTAAGGAAAATAAGACTCAGAAAGAAATTTTGACCCTACCCCTTTTCCTACCTAAGAAATTCAGGTGGATATACCTGCCCCAGGAAGGGAACTTTAATATAATCACCTCAGCAATAGACAGGAAGCCTTCAAGCAGGAGCCTGTTCACTAACTGCCACCTACCAATCCCCATGTCCTTTTGTTTTCTGAGTTGTCCAGCAAAAATGTACCTGCCATGTGTGTTCTGCTTTTCCTCAATTACCTCCAACTCACCCATTCTCACTTTTCAAATCTAAGATCCCATCTCCTGCTTCTCCTTTGTCCAAATTAACATATATACTCAATTTTACCTGTCTTTGGAATTTTCATTCTTATGCGAACTGTCCATGCACGTGTATTAAAATCTGATTTTCTCTCATTAATTTTTCTCTGTTAATTTGATTATTAGCTCAGCTGGAAGAACTTAGAAGGTGGGAGTAAAAGTAATATTTTTTTAGTCCCCACACTAGATACTATAGAAATAAAGATTTAGAATATGCTCTCAAGATCTACATAAGCTATAATTCCTGGTCCAGTAGATTAGATTAATAGGGCAGGAAACAAAAGACCAGTAGTTGACAGAGTCATAAAAACAACAACAATAAAATATTCCTGTATGACAACTTACACTTTCATTTAAAATGCCTGGGGAAGGGGAGTCTAGAAAACAAGGCATAATCCCATTTTTCTCTCCATTAACT
>NW_011888965.1:1494699-1502748 GCF_000151845.1 Pteropus vampyrus | reverse complement strand
TAAGGGCAATGCATATATAAAGGATGCATCTAAACCAGAAAATCCTCCCTCTCTCAAGAAACACTTATTAACATAGCTATTGATTCTACTAGACCTGAATGTTCCAGCAGTCACAGTGACTATATCATTAAAACAGGCACAATGCAGAACTCAAGTTAGGCATACTGAAAGCAAGTGAAATTTCAGACAGAGTTGTTACTGTACTTAGAAATATGGGACCAAAATCTGTCAGATTCCCTCTAAAAAAGCTATATTTTACATAACATTTTAGACTTTACAAAATACTATTAAAGCACACTAAATATATAATTAAAAAAAATATTTGCACTATTGATTCATTCAGCCAGAAGATTCTGCAGTTTTAAATGCAAATTATAATACTCAAGACGTGCATATTTTATCATTGCTTGCTTTGTTAAATGTGTGAAATGAGAAACCAGACTAAGTGAATATGAATACAATTGGATAAATTTATACATTTCCTTTAGTTCGAAGTTTAACTGTGCTGGATATTGCAGGTTTCATAACTAAGGGTGCTTAGATAAAAATATAGAAAGTATAGTACTATTATGGAGATCCAAAGAAACACACTGCTTGAAGTTCTTTTCACACTCAACTATAAATGGTACTTTTGCTTTAATTTATACTTTATATAAGGTGGAATTAGAGAGACCAAAATTGAAAGAAAAAATATTCTTGCCCTATTCAAATCCGTGTCAAGAACTTCACTGAAGAAAGTTCACCCCAAATAATGCGTAATTGGAAATGCATAGTTTCCCTGCTTCCCTACATGGAATATTTGTTAATCAGGTTTAACAGAGACAGAAACGAGAAATTCTTAATCATCTTATTAAAGAGAAGGATAACATATCCTTATCTTTTGAACTTGGAAATGGTGCCTCATCAATACATTGACTTTCTACATACTTAAAAAGAAAATCCACCAAGATGATAATGTTCTTTAATTTATTGATAGCTTATTTTTTTCACTAGCACTTAGCTTTAATTTTGGCTAGTAGGATTAATGTTATTTTAATTAGTCAATCTAGTGTCTATGTGAAAAGCAATCTGTGTTTATTTGCAAATGGTTTAATACCTAAGTATCTCTGAAGAGACAAGTCATCAACAGGTAAACAATATGCCACTTATAAACAAGGACAAGCAATGTTAGACAGTTATAATTTTAATTTGTAAGAAAAATTGCAATGCTACCTTAAGATATTTACAGCACTTTCTAACTTAAAAATGTGGGAAGAAAAATGAGAAATTTATGACAGGAAGACAAAAATCTTTTTTATAAGGAGAGGTTTTTGCCACTAAAAATGTTTAATGATTAACTGCCTCCAGGATAAGTGGGACCAGCCTATATGTAAAACCAGACTAATGATGGGCTAAGAAGAAATCTGTTTTCCTTACTGAAGTGTTTTTTAAATAAATCTTCAAATATTATTTTTCATATTTCATAACCACAACGGAATTATAAGGAGAATGTTAAAGCCTGCTAGCTTTTAAGAGTTCTGGCTTGTGTAATGAATGGTGTGTTCAGTGTTTTCAATGAATGGGGGTTTCAGAGAACGTTAGTATATTGATGTGAAATAGCACTTCCTCTGCAATCTGCTAAATATCCCTGAAAAATCTGTGTGTCAACATAAATTTCCTAGACTCATTTGGGTTTACTGTTATTCACAAAACCATATGAAACTGAGCTATTACCACATACTATGGTGGGTTAGGAAGTTTGATTGCCAAAAACAATTTAGTGTTTAGAGCTTCAGAGTTTATATATAAATCAATGACAATTTTATAATTTACACCAAAAAAGATTGAATTTATTTATGTTATCTTCTTTTGGCTGAAGCTGAACCAAAAACTTGACTTTTCTGAAAATAAAGGAAAAATGAAATAAATGACTTAGTGAAGAATATTAATATCATTTAAAAGGTGTGACAGTTACTATTACCTTCAAATTGTGCATTTAAGCAAGTGTGTTTAATGAAAAATAAACCACTTAACCTATGTAAAGCTTATGCATAACTGAAAAGGAATTGATTGATGTCATTTTAAATGGTTACAATATGTTTTCATTTAGTGCGTGTAGTCAAAAATTATATATGTGGATTTTGGGTGCCTATTGATAGAGCAGTTTTGAAATTCATCTCTTTACTACTTATGAAATGTTTGCTAATGAAATTAATGGAATAACAAAAAGTACAGAAAGAATATTGAAATTAGTCATCGGCATATTTGGGGGGAATATGAGAAGCTTACGTTTAAATGTTATTCCACCGCTTATTTACTCTGTCAGTTAAGCAAGTAATTTAATCTCTTCAAGTCTCAATTTACAAACCTCTGGTTACCTACCTCATGGGACAATGTGAAGATTTCACAAATTATGCCACTCAACTAATGCGAGTTTTTTACCCCTTTCCAAAATACTTCTGAAGCCCCTTCTTATTGACAAATAATTGACATGCTAATTACTAAAAGCTTTTATACATTCAGTGAAACAGGTTTCCTAAGGCCCTCTAGTGGGCAATGCTGGTAGCCTACTCCCAAATGTATTTTTTCAAAGAAAAATTCTGAAATTCAGACTTTTTACTAATTTAGAAGAGCCTTTCCTTCTACACCCATGTTTTACTAACTTGCATTTTACCCAAATACATGGCCAATAATAACCTTTCCAAAGTTTAGCACACACCAACATAGGGAAATGGAACATAAGAAACATGATTAAACTAGTATATTGGGGAAGTAAGGGTTATAAGATAGAAATGGCAGCACCATAATACTCATCATGCTTGATTCAGTTGATGTAGTTAGCCAAGATTGTCATTTCTTATCTCCACCAAAGTTTATTTCTTTATCTTGAGTCTGTACTTTCAAATCTAAGAAGGCATTCTTTAGTCATACCTTTATTCAAATCCCATCTCTGTGTTTACTAGGTGAGTGACGTGGATAACCAGTTGGCTCACTTAGCTTCAACTTCTTCATCTTTAAAATGGAAAAACTCTACCAACACACAGGATTATTGCCAATACTAAATGAAATTATGTGTATAAAGCACCTAGTAGGCATTTAATGCATATCAGTTTCCTCCCCATCTGGAACTTCTAGACCAGGATTCCTAAAAGAGTTCCAATGGGTTTTAAAAGCTATAAGCAACATATAATTCCACAAATACTATATAACTACTATATTCTACTCTAGTGCTGGGGTTGCGGATATAAATTACTCATACCTAGCATAGGGCCTGACACCTAGATGCTCAATAAATGTCTGTTGTGTTTGTTTCCAGCTCAAGGAGTTTATTTCAAACAATCAAGAGACATAAAACTACCATACAATAAGAAAAGAAACCTGTGAATGAAAAAGATTCATTAGAATACAAAGAACAGAGTAATTCTGATGGAAGGAAGAGACAGTATGGGAAACAGTGATGACAATGGACCTTTAGAGTGGTTGAGGGAGGAGGGCATTTTGTGAATGAGGAACATCATGAACGGAGGCAGTAAAGCGTGTAGTGTGCTGGGAAATAATGAATAACAGTTAGACAGAGTTAGATAGAGTAGAGTGCTGGATATTCAGATTTGCAAGGTAGTGGGGAGCAGGGAGGAAGGGAATGACAGGTAGTGCAGGTAGAAAGCCAGGTGACTAAGGACACTGCACATGACACTGTACTAGAACATTTCTAGACAACAGTGAACAATATGATCGGATTTACTTTTAGAATAATAACTCTGAAGGCAATTTCAAGAAGTAAGGGGTACTATCTGGAAGGCTCTTTTTAAAGTACTCGGCTAAAAATATGGAAGTGAGAAGAGAATGGAAAGAAAAATGCAATTTTTTCCAGAGGCATTTCATTGGTGAGAGTTTTAAATACAGATCAATGGAACACAAGTGAGCCAGCTTCATTCACTTCCTGTTATCTGTCTCTGGCCTCTTTTTCACCATTCTAAATTTCTTGATTCCCACTCACATGATGGGCCTTAGATTACCTTACTTGGTAAGAGGGTACTGCAAGCATGAAGGTGAAGGGAAGAGGACCTTACAAATGCTCAGAAATGACCAAAGAACCATGCAAAGAGGCAACATAATTTGTTTCCCTGTGATAAAGAAGGAAGCATGGAAAGAACAAGTCCATCTACACACATAGGTCAATCCCTACCAGATGGCATGCAAAGCAGGGGAAAGAATAAAGAACATGAGGTTGTGCAAAGGATGATGGTTAAACATGGCTCTGGAGTCTGATTCCTAGATGTGACCCCTGGCCTCACCGGTCAGTGGCCATATGAATTCAAGCAAGTCATTTAAACTCTCTGAGCTTCAAGTTCTTCAGTTTAAAATGAGAGATAACAGAAGCCATCTCCTTTAGTTGCTATAAAGATTATATGAGATGATTCAGGCATAGGGCTTAGAAGAGCACTGGGCATATAATCAGTAACTGTTATTCTGGTGGTAATAATGTAGTAAAAATACACCTTTGAAAGGAGTAAAAAGACATTACCCATTAGTAAGAGAGAAGAGATTTTTTTTTTCCCCGACATGGAGAATATATCAGCAATTTATTTTCAAAATGCAGAATAATTAGTTCTGATTTATTGAGCCTACAATAGGGTGTGACTTAAATGACAGGTAGAGAGTCAGAGAATAGAGACAATGGATATCGAATAAGAAAAATAGCATCACCAGAACCATCATTAATGACATGTGATGTCTCCATTCTATATTACATATCCAGACTGGAGAAGGAAACCTGATTTACACCAAAAAAAAAAAAAAAAAAAAAAAAAAAAGAATAAACGGATGTGGGGAAAGACAATGGCAGAATAGAAAGAAATCTGAAATTGCCAACTTTATTGAAGAACATAGGCCCTGAAATGAATCTGGCTAGGCCTCGTTTCCTAATGGGTCAAATGAGAGGTAAACTAAGATCAGTGATTCTCAGCTGGTGAAGGTAAGCTCCCCTACCTAAGGTGAGGGGACACACTGGGATCATGAAGAATGCATTGCTCTCCCCAAAAAACTACAGAAGACAGCTCCTCTCGCCTGGATTTTCTAAAAATGCCTTATCAGGGAGGTATGTACTGCTTGGTGAGCCATTAGCACTCATCTAGTGTGCCACATCATCAGGAACATAATGAAAAAAAAAATCGAGACTCTAGATATTCACTGTCCAATATGGTGGTAGCCACTAGTCTCTGTGGCAACCCATTCATTATTCTAAATGTGGCTAGCTGGAATTTAGATGTGCTGTACATGTAAAATACACACCTGATTCTGAAGCGTTAGCACCCCAAAATGTAATATATCTCAATAATTTTTATTGATGACACATTAAAATGATAATGTTCTGACTAATTTAAATAAAATATAATATTAAAATGAATTTCACCATTTTATTTTTACTTTTTAAATGTGGCTAGTAGAACATTTAAAATTACATATGTGTCTCACATTGTATTTCATCTAGACAGCTCCGCCTAGATAAAATTTTTACATTTCTTCTGGTGCAATAATTCTATGCTATCATGACTCCACTGCTGGAAGGCTAAAATAAAGTATAACTAGTTCTTGCATCTTTTGGGAGAATAATACAAAAATGTTTAAAAAATTCCAAATACACTAAATACCAAACCGACACTAAAAACCGCCAAATATGAAAGAACATTATAAGCACCAATGTTAATTTTTTAAATATGAAATTGAAGTTTCTTACTAAAAAGCATTTGCACGCTGACAGAAAAGAAAAGTTCATGTTAAGGTAAAATGTTCTTTATTTCAATTAAACTCTTAATGTTTAACACAATTTGAAAAAAAATTAGGTATTTAATTGTTTTAGAGATTAAATTGTTTTAGAAGCTGCTCGTTGGCATAGGAAAAAAAATAAGTTTTTTTAAAGTAAAAATGTCAATGTATCATTTTTCTTGGAAGTAATTAAACCAGAGCTGGCAATTGAACAGATATTTCTCTATAACATTTTATTTCCCGAATACAGGCAGGACATTTGAGTTATAAGAAGTAAGAGCATTCAACTCTATTATAAATGATGACTGAGAGATGAGCAATATTGAGAAATGGATATATGTACTGGGAGGAGCAGTGTAAGGATTTAGGGGAATGACACTTAAATTTCTCTGACCGTGAATAAAAGCTTCAGTTTGAGAGTCTGACAGACTTGGTTCAAATCTATTCTGTGTGACTCCAAATTCCATGTTCTTAAACATTTCATATATCTTCATATGTGTATATTATTATGACTATGGATTTGTATACAAACACATACATGCACTCTTCACCCCTTGGCCAAACTTTTTGAATGAATAATTTACAACTGCTTCCTTACAAAATGCTCCTGAGTACATATTTGCCAAGATGTATTTATCTACATCATTTTACCCCACTAACATTTTTTCCTTATAAATCCCTTTCTTACAATTTCTCTAAAATACTTAGCGCATATATCTAGAAAAATCTGATACTATATAGGATGTACATGTATGGATTTCATTTTTTCTCCCCACAAATTAACAAATGAGAATTACATTCAGCTATGAAGATTCAAATATATAGCTAAAAGTTTGATGATAAATGTTAGAATCCAAATTTTCTGGCAGGAGAACTATCTTCTCTTTTAGCACATTTAAATACTGACTTAGGGAAATTCATTACAATTCTGCATAGGCTTAGCTCCAATATTAGAAACATGCCTCTAGGCTCATTTGTACAAGAATTTCTTATTCAGCATCTCAGCTGCACAGGTTTCCACACAGAAATGAGCAGGTAAAAATGGTTGGGGCTTCATAATGAGTCAACATTAACATAATTACTTTCCATTTCATCTATTACGGTACACTGTTTGACTCTCTCATTCTTTTCATTTTAATCATTCCTTTAGAACGCCCACAAGGCTCTGTTAAAGAAAATGAGACTTTAGAGGTTACGCTACAGAAACTGAGGTGAGCTAAACAGTTCAAAATTTTCCCTTAGAAATGACTGAATGTTCCACACTAACATAAATGGTGTAATTTTGTACTCTAATATTTCTTTACATCTCTTAAAACAATGTATACAATTAGATAATGGCATTAAAGTGATTTACTTTGGCATTACAAAATGTGACTATAAAAGAACTATCCTGTTTTGCTTTTTAACAAACAGAACTTAATCTTCCAAATGTGTATTGTCTATCACAGTTATCTCGGGGACTATATATGCACTATAATTATGCTGCCACTGCTGAAAACATTCTGAACATACTTTTTGGAAAAAAAGAATTACCTTCAGGGACAGTTTACCACCCAAACAATAAAACATGTCTCATTGCTTTATATTTTAAGGCTAAGATTTGATTCGTCACCCATTTTTATTCATCAAATTTAAGGCATAAAATTTTGATTATTTCCAAAGATTACTTTCACCCTTAGAAGAGGAAGCATTACTACAAGCAAGAATATTTGAGAAAAACGACACTTGAGTTCAAATAAAAGCCCCAGCACTTACTATCAAGCAACTTATTGGGTAACTTACTTAAATTCTGAGTCAGAATTCCCTGACTTGAAAAATGAAGATTATAATATCTATTCTCAGGCATATAATGATGATATTTGGTAAACAAGATAATATTTGTAAAAGTATAAGTATGGTGCCTTAATAGGAAGTAAGGGATCAATAGATAAACACACTGTATTCAAACTGTGGGAAATAAATTCTAGAAGCCATACATGAAAAACCGAAGTAAAGATGTGTTGATAGTGATACAAAAAGTCATGCTCCATTTTAATTACAGAATTATCCTATTTGATACAATATATACATTCCTGAAAGTAGCATAGATATTTTTATAACCAAAATCCAAGTCTCTTTTTTACTTACAATAATACAGTCAAGATTTTTGAGCACCTACTATGTCCAGGCAATATTCTAGGCACTGAAGGAGAAGAAGAAAATACAATTTTTTCCCTCAAGTATTGACTAAATAGAGGTTTTACTTTGGCTTGATCAACCAGTAGGCTTCACTACCTAATCTTGGAGTTCCCTGGATGCTCCCTC
>NW_011888965.1:1466595-1493813 GCF_000151845.1 Pteropus vampyrus | reverse complement strand
TTTTTTTAAAATCCTTTAAACATAAAATCTAAAACAAAACCTGGCAAGACAATATACTTCCAAGGCGATGGCTATTTAAAATTTATAAAATATAGAAATATCTTCTGCTTTGGCATTAGGCCTGACGGGATAGGGAAGAGTGAAAGGTGATCAGAAAATACCCCTGGGCCTTTCTTTTTTGGAAAGGTCTTTAAAATCACCAAACATGGATTTTCCATTCAACCCAAGAATATGTAGGTGCTTTTATTGCCCTCCTGGGCTCATCCAAGGAGGGAAGGGAGAGATCTCTTTCTCCTCTATTTGGAAAGCAGAAGGAGAGAATAGAAGGTAAGGTTCATGCTCTGGCTACACAGTAACAGTACAAACTGAGGGACCTTGCTAGAGCTTGTCCTGCCCCTTGCTCTCAATCTTCATAGGCTCTCAACACCCAGTGGATTCACTGCACTGATTGGCTACATTGGTTTGGTTTTACCACTTCTTACTTATCTACATAGAGGCAACATAGCATAAAAATGAGAGTATGATAGCCAAAGCCAGACTACCCTAGGCTTCAAACACTGGCTCCACCACTTTACTGGATATGGAACTCTGAGTAAGCTACCTAATCTCTGTGGGCTTCAGTTTCCCCATTTGTAAAATGGGAATAATAATTGTACCTCATGTTTTTGTGCAGGCAAAATTAGTCCATGTATTAAAAGCATTTACAACTGTGCTCGACACACAGTAAGTGTCCAATTAATATTAGCTGCCACCATTACATTATTATCATAATTATTATTTCCTTATTTCCTAGCACATGCCTTCTTTTGGGATTGGGCCAGTTTCCTCATTACCATTTTTTAAATTCAATTTTTTCATTCCTCTCCCAGTAACATCCTTTAAAGCCCAATCCAGCTGTCATCTACTCCATGAAGTTTTTCCTGCTGTTGAACAGGCAATTTAACACAGTAATAAAAATGCCTCCGGAGTCAGAAGGATTTCTCTCAGCTCTGCCACTGGCTAGTTATAATCCCTTAGACGAATTATTTAACCTCTCTCAGCAGATCAAACAGGAAAATTTTTACTTCCTTGAAATCAAGATATTTTATCTTTTTTTTCTGTATTCTCTACACCTAATTGTAGTGCTAAATAAATAACAGGAGCTCAATATATAACTGTGGAATGAACAGTAGGCTTGTCTTCTTTGTTTCTTTCCAGCATGTTTTACAATAGAGTATGAAAGAAAAGTTAACTATTTATGACTGAACATTTTTTAGTTTCCATTAAGAAATTTTTTTCTTTTTTTTGCAAATCTGACCCAAAGGTAAAAATATGTCTTTTTTCCCTAATTGAGCCTACTCCCTCCACCAGATATTTTATAGAATTTTAGTATTACCACTGGCCCTTGAGGAATCCCATTTTATTCTTCTCTATCGAGAAAATAATCTATTTATTCCCATCCTTTTTGCTCATTGCTAAATCGGTTTCCATCTCCATATGATATACAAGTGATCCCATATTGACTCAATTTTAATAGTATTTGCCGTGGCACAGTGTCAAAGTATATATGAGAGAAAGTTGGAAGACTTTTTAGTTATGAAAGTAATACATGTGCACATTGAAAAATATATCAAATAGCACATAAAGATAAAATGTGAGAAGTAAACATCCCATTTCCCAGAGCAGACCTCTGTTAAGAGTGTTTTGTGGACTGTTCTATACATTTTTATAATATAAATCAAAGTACTTTATATGTGTGTGTGTGTATGTATACACATATATATAAATACATATATCTACACATATACATACATGCACATACACATACATACACACACACATATGCATACACCTTTGAAAAAAATAGGCTCTTACCATACCTAGTCTTTTGTACCTTTTTTCTCAATTATTATATTCCCATTAATAATGACTGTTCACTGATATTTTGGGCTCTTCTCTTTAAGGAAAATGATAAAATTATACTTTCCTACCCTTTGAAGTTAGGCATGGCTATGTGACTTATTTTTGGCTGATGCAATCTAAGTAGACTGAAGTACAGTACTTCTAGATGGAAGCCATTATACATCTTCTACTTCCTTTTGTCATATGGTGGAGCCCAGAATCTCAGTCATATGAGTGAGAATAACATGGGGTAGAGACCTTCAATGATATGTAATGGACATAAAGCCTTTGGAAATAATGGAAATAAACCTTTGTTGCTTAAAGACACTGAGATTTTGAGGTTAACATCTCAGTATATACTAGCCTACCTTCACTAATATTACATCTTGAAGTACATTGATATCAGCACATACAAATCTACTGATTCACTGAAATGATTTCATAATATTCTTTTCTATGAATGGATGATAATTCACTTGATCAGCAAGTACTTTGTGAGTGTCCACTATGTCTTAATTATTGCTTAAAGTGCATCAGACGGTAAAGTTCATTTAATTCTCACAGCCAGTCTATGAGATAGGTTCTAATCTCACCCACAGTTTTACAAATGAGTAAAGTGAGACACAGAGAGTAAGTTAAAATTGTCCCCAATTGCCCATAGACAGTAAATGTCAGAAACAGAATTTGAACCCAGCTATGGCTCTAGAGTCAATGCTTTTAATCACCAAGCTCTACTGCCTTTCCACATTCCAGGGAAATAAATAATACATAAACATGTGAGAAAATATCAAATAGTAATAATGACTATGATGAAAATAAAACAGTAATATGATAGAGAATGAGAGCAACTGTATGGTAGGTAGTTAGGAAAGCCTTCTTTGAGGAGTGATACTTAAGCTGAGGCATGAATGACAAGAAAGGGTAGGTAATGTAAAAAAATCTTGGGAAAAAAAGCTCTCCAAGCAGAGGGAATAGCCAAGGCCCTAAAGTCAAAATGACTGGGTAGGGTGGCTGGAGCGCACTGATCCAAGGGAACTGTAACAGCGACAGCAGATTTCTTTTACCGGTCCTCCCCTGATGGACATATTGCATTCAATATTCCTCTACACGCATATTTGCATGTTTGTATAGGATTAAATGTAGGTTAAATCCCAACAAATGGAATTACTGGGCCAAATTTTGATAGATAGTATGAAATGTCCCTCCATAAACATTATGGGAAAAAACTGATGCCAATAGTAGATGAAAGTGCTTGTTCCCCATGTCCTCTCTTACATTATCATCATATTAGATGTTTTAACTTTTGCTAATTTTAATTTGTTAGACTTAAAAAAAAACGTTATGTCACTACTGGTTTAATCTACATTTTTAAATGTTTATTTTAAGCACATTTTATCTATTTATTATTTGAATTACTTTAACTGTAAACTACGTGTTTGAGGGTTTTCCCATTTTTAAATTGAGATTTTAAGTTGTATGTATTTACTTTGTAAAAAGTCTTTGCGTATTAAGAGCATGAGCCCTTCGTCACATGTATTGCAAATACATTTTTTCATTCTGTAATGTAGTATCTAACTTTGTTAATGGTATATTTATCAAATCAAAGTTTGGAAATCGAATAACTGATCTTTACTGAGTTGAGATGGCTCTTCCATCATACATTAACTTCCCATATGAATTAAGGCCTATTGCTGGACTCTCTGTTCAGTTCCAGTAATCCACTTGTCTATTTCTAAAACAGAATCAAACTATTTTAATTACTGTAGCTTTAACTCTTTTTTTCTTATTTGGTAGGATTAGTTCTCCTTCACTACACATCTGTTCCATTTTTTTCCTGGCTTATATTGTAAATTTCTAAAAAAAACAGTTTTGAAATTTTTATTGGTATGTCATTGAATGTTTCTTATTGTTATAGTAAATAGGACTTTTTCCATTACTTATCACTTAATTCATTATTTGCATATAGAAATGCTATTAACTTCGATTAATTGCATTGGCTACTACACATTACCCCGCCTCCATGCAAAAAATAAGAAAGAATAAGAATAAAGTACTAAAAATTACTGGTGATTGTGTACATCCTTATCTTGTTCCTGACTTTAATGGGAATGCTTCAAGTATTTTACCATTAAATGTAACAGTGAGATTTGGTTTGAGATATATACTTCCATCATGTTAAGGAAATAAGTAACTTTTCCTACTGTATTAAACTTTTAAAAATATAATGCATGCCTAATTTTATCAAAGACCTTTTGACAATACACAATGAAGCAAGTTTTTCTTCTGTCTGTGTTATTTTAAAAGTCTCAGTAGAACGCATTCACCGGATTTCATTTATCTACCTATTTATACTCCCCCCAAAATCTAAACAGATTATTTAGGCACAATTTTCCCTGGTAACAATGTGCTACCTTTCCACCAAAAAATGCATATCTGTATAAATTTCTATGGTTGCTTTCTTATTAACATAAAACATAACGACTTCACTGTTATGAAAATGAGAGTAGTAAACTCTGTAGTGTGAAAATGGAATCAAAATTTTATATCCTACAAATCAAGATTTCCCGAAGTCTTCTGTGGGACAGTAGTATCCCATGAGATGATGATAAATGCCAAGATACCACCCACATCCATGTAAACAAATACCATCTCAGTGGGTACTGGCATTCAAACATAATATTGGGAGTACTGTCTAGCCAATCAGACTGCTCTTATTGCTGCTGATAACCAAGATGTCTGCCAAATCAAGAAGCTTCTCTGCACAGGTGAGAATCAGGCCGATTCACTGAGAGAAGCAAAGATGAGTAAAAGACAAAATTCTAGTACCATTCTCATCGCTAATTATCTTAAGCTTCACTCCAGTCTATACACACAGCGTTCTCAAAACTTGCTCAAAGGGCTCCTGGGTGTCACGGGCACCCTTTTAGGGATAGATGCAATGTCACCACTGTTCTCATAATAATACTAAGACATTATTTGACTTTTTCACTGACATCCTCTCACAAATCTATGGTGGACTTTTCCAGAGGCTACATGACTGGGGATAAATCATCACTCTGATAGCAAATGAAGTGTGTGCCTGTGTGTCCTTATATTTTAAATTTTAACTCAGTTTTAAGTCTAATCAGAAAATAGCAAGAAATATCTCACATTTTAAAAGTTCTTTCAGGTCTTCAATAATATTAAGATTATAAAGGGCCCTAAGACCAAAAAATCTGAAAGGCATTATAACTTACTGCTCTAAGTGGGCTTTGTCTCTCTAACACAATTGGTTTTGCTATCTTTTGAAAAGTAGCCCAAAAGATCTTTGGGGTTGTTAATTCTGTTTTTAACCTAACAGACTCTCTCCACCTGGACTATGATGTAATAGATACATTTTTTTTTCTTTGTAATAGCCGCCTTAACTCTGCCAATTTGCCATTCAGAGAATCTTTTTTCAAGTCTTTGGTTTGCTCTTTCTCTTTAAATCTTTAGCTAATACTTTCCCCTTCCTTTACAATAAGAAATTCAGAACCTTTAAAAAGTATTATATAAAAACAGATAATAGAGAGAACTTGGAATATTAGAGGAATGAATTAAAATTATGATCTTACTAAGTCTTCAATTATTGATATAACTATTACCTAGTTTTATTTTCTAAGAAAGTTTCATTTTAATGGATCATTCTAAGTTTTACACCAATATTTAACCAAGACAACATATCCAACTAAAAGAATGTGTTTTATAAAATATTTTTAACTTACAACACATATTTATCATTTCATTGAAAATAATTCTATTTCAAATGTTTAAGTAATTTTTTTTCCCCCAATAATCCAAACTTTAACTCTTTCACATAATAAGTTCAACTACTCTGCGTCTAGCTATGTAGCTCTATAACCAGCTATATAACCTTGGGTAAATCACTTCCCTTTCCCTCTTTCAAAGGAGGGCACTGGAGTAAATGATCTCTTCTAGCTCCAACTGTTTCTGACTGCAAGTCAGGCATGCTCCTCTCCTTTAACCTAGGTCAGTGCCAGAATTCCTCTCCATGGCAAAGTGTGCACATATTCAACTTAAAGGCAGTATGTGACTCTCACAGATAATGTAAAATGGTAGTAATCCACATATAGATAACTGATAGCAAAGTACATCTTTCTATGTTATTATAACTCACTTTTCACCATTAAGGTTTTTTAATAGCCTTTAAGTATAAAAACCATTATATGCTAAATTAACTTTAAATACAAAACTAGAATGAAAATAAAAGTTAAATAGTGATATGTAAAAAAGGACTTCAGGAAGCACTGCTCTTTGCAGAAGTACTTTATTTGAACACTGGACACAATTTAAAGAATTCTATATATATGAAAAAGTGGTAGAAAGGAGACTAAGTTTTATAAAAATTATTCTGAAGGCTTTTTGGAAGATGAATTCAGAAACTGGATGTGGAGAAGATGAAGGTGAAAATACAAGAATCAGTCAGGAATGGATAGATTATGAGGAATGGTTGACTCTAAAGAATTCGGGGAGAGGAATGAGTGAGGGGGACCTCAGGTGTGGTTGACAGGGTGAACGGTGATATTACTAACAGTGACAAGGACCACAGAGAAAAATCAGATGACGGGAGGTTAGAGTGGGTAATAAGGAAAAATGATGGAGTCTACATTAGATAAATTAAGTATAAGATGCCAGTGGAAATACAGTATGGCTTAAAGTAATCACCATCATGAGACAGCTAATATAAGATGTTCTTATATAACAAGAAAACAAAATGGTAAAAGAAATTTAATCTAAGAGAATATTATAGCTAACTAGATTTCTAATAGAGCTGCTTACATATTAAGAAATAGCTTTTGTTTCTGGTTTTGTGATGTAGCATAATTTTCTACCCACATAAACAGGTCTAATGAAAAATCCACATGAAATTCTCCATGAAGATATATATAGTACAAATTTATAAGTGACAACATTCTTTAGCAAAATAGTAAATAAAATAAAATAGAAAATAAATGTAGTAATGAAATAATTTACATCAAAATTTTGAAGTTTTTCAAAATGAAAATTTTATTTTGTTAGAAAAGTATTTAATACTTGTGAGTAAAAAGTTTATTTTAATTATATATAAGCAACCATTTACAAAAGGATCAAATATCTCAGCTTAAGAGATAAAGCAAAGCAATTGCTAATACGCATTTGCTAATATGGAGCATAGGTTTGTGATATGTGGTGTATGTTCATTTTAAACCTCTACCTAAATAATTAAGAGAGAAAATCATATGGTTCATGGATTCAATTGTTTACATATGCAAATCAATCGACATTTTCTTAAATAGCTTATGAGATAGGTCTTTTGAGAAAATCAAAAACACTTTGAGGAAAAAGCATCCTGATGAACATCTGTAGGTAAATTAAACAAGTTATTTGTCCCTTACAACTATGCATGATGTTATCATCTCTTTCTGAATACATTATCTAAAACTGAAATTGTCAAGCATTTATTTGTTTGTTTTCAAGAGCTTATTGCCATGAGCGTGGACAGTGAGACTTCTACTTGTAATACAGAGAGCAGATGGGAAGATGTTACCAACTATCAGACTTGTTTTTGTTTTACTCTTCACATCTGTACCAAAGCATTTCAGTTCCAATAAGTTGATAATTTAAGGACATGCAATTTCCCCCATGTGTGTTCTTCAACTTTGAATGTCTGGTGCTCAGTTAAATTTCATCTGTTTGCAATTTTTTCCCTTACGAGGCATTATTTTTAGCTTCCCAGCCTATTAACAAAACACGAAACCTGACTACCAATCTATTTCTAAATGTTAACTCCCATTAAATCCATTATCATTATAGTCTCCCCAAATATAACCCCCTACCAAATGTGGTCAAAACAAATTACTGATATGATGCCCTGTCAAAAGTTGAAATCCAGATGTGACTAGAAGGTCAGAGCATGGAGGAAAAGATGGAGATATTTACATATTTATTTTCTTGTTTTCTCTTAGTCATATCAAAGAATATATAACATAGTTATATTTTTTAATACCCAAAAACAATGGTAGGTAAAAAGAAAATTGCCGTGGGTTCCTTTACCCTCTGGCCTCATACCATTTCTATAAAGGATGTAAATATATATTTCTATAAAATTCTATAAATGTGTATTTCTGTCCTTTATAAATTTATATTTCTAACCTTTAATTTATCTTGGAAATAAAATTTAAATATTTCCTCTTTCTAAATTCAGAGTTGATAAACAAGGCAGATACAGAGTTTATTAACTCTATCAATGAATGCTACACTGGGAACACTATACTGTGTAATGTAATGTAATGCAATCAATTCATCTCCTTAATCATTTTTCCTTTAGTCTAAGACAAACCCATTGTTGGAAATTTGAAAAATACAATTAATATAAAAGAAAAAAATTAAAATCACCATAAAAATCTCTTTTTTAGCAAAATCATTATTAATATTTTAGTGCATAGTCTTGTCTTTTTTCCTAAGTACAATATAGTCTTAAACAAAACTGAGATTATACCATATGTTGTATATGCATTTCATATCCTGCTTTTATCACTTAGTATATAATGAACATCTTTCAGATTACTAAGTATATAGATTGGTTTTAATTATCGTGTAATTACTTAAATCCTTCTTATTGAGCATATGTGCTCTTCCTAATTTTTTGCTATTAGAAAAAAATGCTGATATGAACATCCATGTATAGATATCATTTTTATACATTTGCTTCATTAGGAAATTTTTTAGATATAGAATTGATAGATGTCAGTATAAACATTGTTTTGCTTGTGTTTTATTCTGCTATATTGCCTTCAAGAAAGGTTGAACCATCAAGAAATGAGAGTGCATGCTTCAAAGCACCATCATCAATAAGATAAATATTTTAGATTTTTTATATCAATTAAATTGCACCATTCTTTTAATAGGCATTTCTTTTATTACTAGTAAGGCTATACATATGCATACCTAAGCAAACCCATAAATGCCCACACACACCTACATAAGCCCATATGTACACATAACACATACCACGTACATCATCTATATAATTTACACTATGTAAATGTTATGTTCATTACCTTTCCTCATATTTCTATTAGGATATTTATTTTTCTTGTTCCTGAATAAGAATACATTTTAAAGTATTAAACCATTATCAGAATTTTAGAGCTGTTCCAAGTTTATCATTTCCCTTTTGATAATGCACAACGTGTTCCTGATTTACAAAATTTGTATCTGATTAAACATTTTACAGTATTTGTTTAAGGGTACAAAACCCACCCTTGAATTAAAACGATCCCTTTTATTCAAACAACACCAGGGCACCCTTTCTGTATTCAAGCTCCCTTTAATTTCATGTACAATCTAATAGCCAGTGGGTACTGGGAAGGTAGGGAAGAGAGGAATTATCCAGGAAATTAAAGCCAATATTCCTTTGTTTTAATGTTGTATCACTACATGATGATTATTTTGATATTCCTGAAATAAATTAATAATACAAGGAAGTAGAGTTTAATGTGAATTTGATGGTCTCATGCTCAGAAGGCCTAAAAGATCATTGTTCATAAGATTTACTGCACTTTATAATCTATACATAACCTAAGAAAGAGTAGTATAGAAACTTTTAAAAGTCAAGACAAAAAAACACAACTTAGCAGGTATGTCTTTGATGTTTTAAAAGCAGCCAAAACAATGTATTCTACAGGAAAATCTAAAACAGACATATAGAATTTTGCCTGTCGTGAGCCTTGTATGTGGGAGACTTATGCTACTATGTCTTATGTATATAAATGGATTATGGAGCTTTAGAAAAAAAGTTCAATGCATCTTTAAAGTATTTCCAAAATGAAAATAACTTTTTTTAAGAGCTAAAAGTCAGACCCAATACCAGTATGAGTGACAGCAAACTGAGAGTTATATTCAGGCTCTCATTTTCAAAGGGGATAAAAGCTATGTAATAGAACCAAATAAATACTCCAGTCTTAAAGTTGTAGATAGGTGACTGATGCTAGATTTAAGACTGAAAATTTGCACTGTGGCCAAAAAGTAACTTAACAACAACAAAAAAAATCATTATTTTAAAAGTTGTTATATATTCTTTAGAGAATTTACTTTAATTCCAATGGTTTTCCATAATTTCAAAAACGTTAAGTATTTTGATTCAATCCCTTGAGAGACATGATGTGATCATCATTGGTCACACAACCATCCAGCAAATTCAAAAACTCTATATTCTTGCACCCCACTGCCCTGGCTCAAGGACTGCACAGCTTCCTCTGTGTGCGCATTATAAGGAAGTCAGAGATTGAAATCTAGAGTAAAGTAAAAAGTCAGTGGGTTCTGTTGTTTAGTCAAAAGGAAAAAGAACAAAGGAAAATACAATAGGCCCCCATTATCCCCAGAGGATAATGTTCCAGGATTGTGGTGGATGCTTGAAACTACAGATAGTACAAAACCCTATAAATACTATGTTTTTTTCCCTACACATATATATCATTTCCCTTAAAGGAAGCGCTTTATGGCTCCTCTTTGGCATTAAAAAATGGGCAAAGGACTTGAACAGACATTTCTCCAAAGAAGACATACTAATGGCCAACAGGTACATGAAAAGATGCACAATATAACTTCTCAAGGAAATTTAAATCAAAATCACAATGAGATATCACCTCACATTGGTTACAATGGCCATTGTAAAACAAAACAAAACAAAAACACAAAAAACAAGGATGTGAAAAAATTAGAACCTTTGAACACTTATGACAGAAATGTAAAATAGTGCAGCCACTATGGAAAACAGTATGGTGATTCCTCAAATAATTGAAAATAAAAATACAATATAATCTAGCAATTCCACTTCTGGGTATATACAAAAGAGAACTGAAATCAGGATCTCAAAAAGATATCTACACTCTCATGTTCACTGCCCCATTATTCACAATAGCCAAGAGGAGAATTCAACCTAAGTGTCCATCAACAAATGAATGGGTAAAGAAAATACAGTATACATAAAATGGAATGAAAAATAAGGAAATCCAATCTTACACTACAACATAGATGAACCTAGAAGACATTGTACTAAGTAAAATTAGTCAGTACCAAAAGGACAAATAATGCATGATTCCACTTATATAATGTATTTAAAGTAGTCAGACTCATCAAAGCATAAAGCGGAATGGTGGCTGCCAGAAGCTAAGGGGAGAGGGAAATGGGGAACTGCTGTTCAATGGGTATAAAATTTCATTTACAAAAGATGAAAAGTTCTAGAGATCTGTTGTACAACACTGTGCTTACAGTTAACAAGAGGATAGATCTCATGTTAAATTTTTTAATCAAAATAATAATTTTGTAAAAAGACAACCCTATAAAATGAGTTGGTCTCTGCAAACATAATCATTCCTACTTGCTGTGCTTATACCCTCTCATGACCACATCAAAAATACAACTAAACTACAGAACAACCATTATTGAGAATCTCCTGAAGTCTACCTGAACAAAAGTCCCATAACTAAGGATATAGAGAAGAAGTCATGTTGAGACTAATAAAAGGGCTGGAGACATGGAACAAGCTGATCCCATACCTGTGTGTGGCAGATAACATGTAATTTAAAACAATCATAGATAGAAGAAAATATAAGAGAAAATAGTGAGATATCCTTAAATGCTGATATCCTTAAAAAGTCATAAAATCAAACTCTAGAGTAATCCCATAGTTCAATAGCAATGACTATTTTTTGATGTTATCTGGATTTCCATTAAAGGTTTTTTTTTTTCTCCTCAACATGGTATTTCAAATGTGTTTCTACATACATTCCTGACAGAACACTAGTTGAAAAACATCTACGCTATTGCTTGCTGTGCCAACCTTCCTTTGTGGAATAAATGGCTTAAAAAATGTTTAGAGTAGGAAACCATTCATGTTGAAAATGTGAAATGTCTTCTTTAATGGACAGTTAAGCATAACCACCACATCTATGTGAAATGCATATGTTTTGTTTGTTTGTTTGTTTGTTTTTAATTGAAACTTTTAAACCAGATTTAAACCAGCCTTGCAGATACATTCAAAATAAGAGGTGGGATGAGGTAAGAATGTGCAACATTTTTTCTTCTGCCTAGCAGAAAATCTTTTGTCACTATAATTTTAGAATAATATTAGTCTTTAGAGTGATACAGGTACTGGTGCAATTGATGGCATTTTGGAAATTTTATCATTAACTTCTTTATTCCACAGCTATACCTCATTTGAGTTAACAATCAGTGCTGCATGAGATTTTGTCTATTAAGTATTTGTTAAATCAGCCCCATTTTAAAGAAATGAGCGAGTGGGAAGGATGGCACCTTTCTTAAGGTATCTAGGAACCAGTTATGTGTAATACAAATCTACCCAACTAAGAGTGGGCCAAAAAATATACAATTTGTATACTAACTGTTCTTTGAGAAATAATTATTTTTAATTTTTATGAAAAGTGGATCTCAAAAAAGGCTTGCATATTTTTTAAAGTCCATAAAGAGATTTTGTTTGTTTGTTTTTCTATAACACCAAATCTCACCTGTGGTGGACAGTTGCTTTAGGGGGACCCTCTTCCCCAATCAGAGCTTCACGGACCAGATACCCTCTAAGTGTCCTTTCTAGGCTAGTATGCTCTTCAGCAAGAAAGTCCATGGTCTATAAAACCTCCAGCTCCATATCAAGTTTTATGAATTCCTGGTATCCTTTTCTGTTGTCTAGCATCATTGACTTCTATTTAGGACTTTTATCTTAGCCCAGACCCTGTTCCTTGGTCCTAGACTCTTAATGATTCCTCTTCAACACTGAAGCCCATGTGTCTGGACCAATGACATTTACCTCTATTCCCTGTCCTACTTAAGGTTGTCTACTGGCCTACCTGGATTACTATTAGCCTGGTTCCTTTCCCAATGAGTCCAGGATGTCTATATCTTTCTTTCCATGTTGTCAAAGTGAAACATATACAATTGACTAACTAAAAATACAAATGAATTTAATGTTAAAGTAGTATGTCCACTTTAGCAGAAACCAGAAGCCAGGAAACTAAGCAAAAGTACATTGGATCATATATACTTAGAACCTATAAAATGTAACTTCTTCAATTTTTCAAATTACAAACCCTGCATGTTCTCATTTGAGTATCAGTGATACATTGCCATATTGGAAAACTGAGGATTCATCTGTAAAATTAAAGTAAAACAAAAATTCCTCAAATGGATTATAGAATTCTGAATATTGAGTTGGAAATTCAAGATACAACTATTAGGTTGTAGTGTGAAATATATATCCTACAAAACATCCTATAAAACTACGCCTGTATTTATTCCAATGATACTTAGCAGTAACATAGCAAATAAAGAGCTCTCTATTCAAATTTTACTTTCCAGATTTTCCAGGTTTCCAAATTATAGTGATGGTGAATAATGGGGAAAGTCAGCAACCGGGGCAGATGCTACATAATTGGAATAGGTAATTTACTTACTGTGTGATTTGAAGAGCACTGTAAGGTCTTACCTGCCTTCACCTTAACCTAGCCATAAATACCCAGCATTATTCCACTCAATAGATAACATCAGAAAAAATTATTTCCAAAGAGCCACTGTTACAACAGCTTCACATTGCATAGGCTTTTCCAAAAAACCACCTCACATTTCCTGTCATTTGACTTCTAGATTAGAAAGTCTTCCTTCAAAAAGAACTACGTTCGAGGTCTAAAGTAATGGGATATTTTTAATCTTAAGACAACTTCATCGAATGTAGAAATATCACAGTGACATACTCCACCCCAAGTGGCTGTAGGCAGCATGGAACCCCAATGAGAGGACTAGCAGTAAAACAAAAGTCCAGGCAGAACTTCCCCAGAGTGGACCAAGTTTTCCTCATCATGGTTCCCTTATTTTATCCAAGACAGGAAATGTCAATATATCATGTCTGTAGTTTTAATCTACTAAATAATCTAGGTGCCAAATCTTTTCAGGAATAAAGTGAGAAATTGTAGCTCTCACCTTTAGTACTCTCTACTCTACTCTATTTCAGTTTTTTTTACCATAACATTTACACCTGAGGTTTTATCTATGTACATATATGTATGTACATGGATATATATACATATGTGTGCAATTTTTTTCTTTATCCTCACTATAATGTACTCGTAAGCTGCTACACCAATGCCTGAAACATAGTAGGCAGCCAAATATACGTTATTTTAACTATATTGAACTCTAATAGGTCGCCAGGGTTATCGTCAGGCAATTCGCCTCAGTGTTACCTTACATCTTAGCAGTATGTCATAGATAATAAAGAATTTCAGTGACTCTCCTCATTTCTTATGAGATTAAGGGCTTCCACATTTGGAAATGACATTCTGATAAATTATATGTTTTTCTCAAAAGTTTTAAACTAACTCCATTTAGAATCAGAGCATATTAGTGCCTCACTGGAAAGACATGCTTTTTCTTACTACCCAGAAGCAATTCTTTTTTCAGAATGATAGTTATCACTTATTTATGCTGAATAAATTATTTTTAAATTTTAGCATATATTTATAACTTTATTTTTGGAACACTGGAAAAAAATGAACTATGATCATTGTTCTATTAGAATGATGAAGCACTACTTTTGCACTATTTTCCAAAATTAACATGCCTAACTATCCAAAATTCTGACTGTAAAATGATTTATATTTGCTGAATAAATATTAACAGTATTTTATATTATTTTGAATACAGCTACAAATTTCTTTCATAATAAGAGTTTTATAAAATGTGCCATTCTTTCTCTTCTCTTTCATTTTATCAATAAGAGAAATGATTCTATTCCTTGCTAATTAACAATGTTCAATAAAACACTTCTGTCTACTATCTGTATTTGCTAAATGTGCTAAATAGGAAAAGGGAAATGTTGGGACTCTGTGGGGATGCAGAGAAGAGAGAATAAATATGAATATGATGAGTTTCACTTCAAATATTTAAATTTGAGAAAATGAGATAAAATAGTGATACCGTCTAGGAATCTGGAATTATAAGACCAGAAAGCAGGTGAGAAGTCTGGTCAAAGATGTAAATTTAGGAGCATCTACACGAGGCTGCTGATATGAACTCAGCATGGCAGGCAAATTTTAACAGGAAAACAAATGTCCTTGAACAAAAAATTAGGAATCAGGCAAA
This sequence comes from Pteropus vampyrus, assembly GCF_000151845.1. NCBI lineage: Eukaryota > Metazoa > Chordata > Mammalia > Chiroptera > Pteropodidae > Pteropus > Pteropus vampyrus. The sequence continues at coordinate 1,478,762 of NW_011888965.1, read as the reverse complement.
ATTATTGGGGCAGGAATATGGGAAGCTAGGAAATAGAAACAGGGTACCGACAGGTAGAAAGTAGAGGAGTTTCCAGAATGAATGGGTACTTGGCGGCATCAAATGCCAAAAAGAGTTCGATGAAGATGACATTTGAGAAAAGGCCTTTGGATTTGGATGCAAAGATAAAGGTCATAGAAAACCTAGGACAAGGCTATTAATAGAGTACATGTGCAGAAACTATGTTTAGGACTTAAATATTCTTTGTTCTGCATGGCTACTGTAATACTACTATTAGACATTTGTTGAGAATAAAAGTCAATTCAATACATCAGTTATATAATGTATGCTGTGGAGCTCCTTTAGCATATTAGAATAAAGAAAAGTAATTAACTGGTTAAATTAGAGGCTAACATATCAAATTTTCTACATGAAGTTTTGTGGTTAAGTAAATATAAATTGATATATAGAATCTCTAATGTTTTACGTTTTAAAATGAAAATATCATGTATTACATATAACTTAAGTTTGTAAAGAAAATGCCTTTTAAAAAAAACTGACAGTAACAACTGATGATGATTCTAATTACTAGTAGGGGTGTGAATTAATCCATCACTTTGGAAAACCATTTGGCATTATGACTGAAGTTGAACCTACATATGTAAATTATGATGTGGCAAATTCAAAGAGAAATGCATGATGTACATAAAAACACATGTACAAAAGTACTCATAGCAAAAACAGAAATGTCCATCGATATTTGAATGGATAAATTAATTGTGATATATTCATATAATGGAAAACTCTAGAGCAGGGGTTGGTAAACTATGGCCCATGGCCCAAATCTAGCCTGCAGCCTATTTTTGTAAATAAAGTTTTATTGGAATACGATTACTCTCATTCATTTACATATTCTCTATGGCTGCTTTTGTGTTACAACATCCAAAATGAGCGGTCGTGACAGGGACTGTATAACACACAAAGCCTAAAATATTTACTGTCTGGTCCTTTACAGAAAATGATTTCTGACCCTGGCTATCTAAAACTGTGGATAATACCAAACCCTATATATACTGTTTTTTCCCATATATACATACAATAAAGTTTAAATTATAAATTAGGAATGATAAGAGATTAACAATAACTAATAAAATAGGACAATTAAAATATAATAAAAATTACATGAATGTGCTTTCCCCTCCATCTCTCTCTCTCTCTCTCTCTCTCTCTCTCTCTCCCCCCCGCTCTCTCTCCCTCCTCTCCACTCTCCCTCCCTCCCCCTCTCTCTCTCTCTCAACTAATTCGATGACCAAGATAGCTCCGAAGTGATTAACTGGCGAGATGGGCATACAGTGTGAAAATGTTGAAAAAAAAGAATGACTCATGAACCAGGTGAGACAGAGCAAGGCAAATCAAGTTTTCACGATGCTACTCAGAACCGTGCACATTTTAAAACTTATGAATTGTTTATTTCCATTCAATATTTTTGGACCCGTGGGAAACAAGCCATGGAAAACAAAACCATGAATAAGGGGTCACTACTGTATACTGCTCCAAGTCAAATTAGTGGTTATCTCTGGAGAGGAGGAAAGCAATAGGAATTATGAAGAACTGGTGATGTTCTATTTCTTAAATTTGGTATTGGTTACATGGGTGAATTCACATTGAGATAATTCATCTGACTTGTATGCTTATGATTTGTGCATTTTGCTGTGTATTCCTTCAATAAATTAGTTTTTTTTTAATATTTAGAAGTCTCATACACCAAATTATGAACAGCAGTTACCCCTACTAGAGTATAAGATGGGAAGAATTAGAGGCTATATTTTTAATGTATATCCTTTTGTATTTTTTAACTTTTTAAATATAAAAAAACAAAGTAATAAAATTATATATATTATTATATCTTCATCATGACATAGTTCCATATTTTTATCGACAGGACCTAATACAGTATAGGCACTCGAGTGGCAACAAGAGGTTGGAAACTAAACACCTAAATCACTCAACATCTCAACTAATGAATCAACAATACAAAATACATTCTATACCTATTACTAGTCATGTTTTAGCTAAAAGTTTTCATAATCTTATGAAACCTTCTCACACGTTTTTAAAACAGGATCTTAATTATCTTTGTCAGATTATAGCTGTTATACATCCCTTATCTTTAGTAATACTGTACATTAACATTATGGTCTTAACCATTCCCTAAAGCTAATTCTCCTCCTTTTCAAAGAGATAAAACACTTCAAGAATTGAAAGTGACATTAAAAAAATGGTGCTGGCATCTACCAATCGTTGTTGAAAGTAAAGATTTAAGAAAGAAATATTTCTGCATGATTTAATGATTGCTTGCTGTAGCAAAGTTCTTTTGTCTGGTCTCTAATACAACACCCTAGAGTGTCTTGTTCAATACACAACAAAACAATGATGTGGAGGTTTTGACAAAGAGTTGTCTCCCTATTGAGGTGGCATTACAGGATAATAGCTGCCTAAGCTATATAATTCAGTGAGATATATTTTAGCATTAAAATATCTGTTAATCAGTTTTTAAAGCTGTGATGTTCAAAACTCAGAACAATATGTAAAACATTCCTTTACTAAAGGGAATGAGTAATCTACTGTACAGCTTTGATAAGTTACAAGAAATAGGTTTATCTCAGAAGACTGGTTATGATTAATACGCAGTTCGTAAAGCTCCTTAGCTCTGTATGGTCTCTCTCTAACTGAATCTAATAAAGATAGGTCACGTATTTTTCATATTCTTTTTTCACCCATGACAGATCTCTAATAGGATTTATATGCATTTTATATTAATTGTATCAGAGACTGCACCAACTGCAATAATCCTTCATTTCTTTGCCTTTTTAAGGCTATACATAAATTACAAAGTTTCCATTTTTGTTTGACTGAAGCTTTCACTGACGTTCAACCATGTTAATGACAGAGAGGTAGAATAAGATTAAGAACCACCTCACCTAGTTCCCTGAAATACCAAATGGTACCAAAGCCTGTAAACCCAGGTTTGAGAGCCATTTCAGCTATCCTCTCCCTTGTGTCAGAAGAGCTCAAGTATATACCATCAGTGAAAATCCTGCACTCTGAATTAGGAAAGAATATACTTTTAATAACCATCTCACAGAGGGGTGCTGGCAGTAACCCATCGTTCTGATGAAGTATTGCTTCTCTAACCATCTACAGAGACAACACAGGAAATGTAAAAATGAGATAGTGCTATCTAGAATGGAAAACCAAATGTGCTGGGGACTCGATCTAAAATAATCCTTAATTTTAACTCTGAACTCAAAAGAGGCTTCACTTATGTCTACGAAAAAAAAAAAAAAGAAATGTACCTTGAGAGACTATTCAAATTATAATTGCAGTTAAGAGAAGTGGACAATTATATTTTCATATTCTATATTCTGCACTATGACATAAATAGTGAAAAGTTTCATTCTGCAAGAGCATAGCAAGAGATTTGAGAAACTAATAAAATGTTGCTTTATACGCTATCAAAACATTTGGCTATTAGTGAATAAAATCCAATGGAAAAAAGTATGTCACAATTATAATGATTTTCTTTAGTTGAAACAGACTACATACAAATTCAGTATGTGTATGTCTCTCATACATATAGGAATTTAAAAAAAAAACACTGACATGGAAGTCTGTATGACTGATTAAACTTATAGGATTACTTCATATATGTATGTGTGTATTTGTGTGTATATGTATGTGTGTGTGTTTGTGTATATATGTAATTTTTGTCCTTGAATTAAGGTTACTTTTCAAATTCAACACCCAATAAAAAAAGAACACAAATTCAAAAGTCTGTTAACTAAAGAAAGGCAACCAAGCACACCTGATCCATCTATAAAACTATATTACAGACTTCTGCTTCTGGCCATAAAGGAGTAACTACTACTAGACTAGCCTTCTACCTGTAAACAACTAGAAATTTAGACAAAATACATGAAATAAGTGTTGTCAGACACTGGACAATGGACAGCATAGGGCTCTGATCCCTGAGAGAAAGAAACAAAGTGGTGAGCCCTATAGTCACACCAGCTTTGTATGTGAAGGCGCTTTCCACATTATATAGTTCAGGAAAAAGAAAATCATGCAGAGTACCACATTTTCACAAAACTGAGAAGAGAAAGATGGGAGATTAGGGAGGCTGAGGCAGCCTGGATTTATTGGGCACAGTACCAAAGAAGAATTCCCACATAAAAATGGTTTCAGGCATGCATAGTGGAGTCTCCTTGAGTTTTTGGCTGAATATCAATCTGTACATGTGTAGAGGAGACTCAGTGAGGATGGGCACAGAACACTACCAAAGAAAGACTAACTACTAGAAAAGAATAAACTTAACACTTCCTAGATATCACACCGGACTGGCAGACATTTATGAGTTCTGATCAGCCAGAATTCAGAGACTTCATTGAGCATGCAGAAGCCAGAAAAGGGCCACATTTAGGAATAGGACTAAACAAGCCATAGAGGAAATGCTACTTTAGGTTTATACAAATAAAGCTTAAAAACAAGTTTTGAAATGATTGAACTGATCTATATATAAATTAATCACCTGCCAAACAAAGCCTAACACTCTTTAAGACAATCAAATTACAATATTCAACGCTGTCACATTCTAATATCTAGAATCTAGTCAAAAAATTACAAGATCATATACAATTCCTGACTTCAAACTATACTACAAAGTTGCAGTAATCAAAACAATATGGTATTGGCAGTACAACAGACACACAGACCAACTGAACAGAATTGAGAGCCCAGAAATAAACTGACACATTAGGAACAACTAACTTTCAAAAGAACAAAAATCATACGATAGAGAAAGAAAAGTCTCTTCAATAAATTCTTCTGAGAAAACTGAAAAGCCACAAGCAAAAGAATTAAACTAGACTTTTATCGAACACCATACACAAAAATGAACTCAGAATAGATTAAAGACTTGAATATAAGGTGCAAAACAAATATATAGAAGAAAACACAGGCACTAAACTTATGGACATTGGTCTCAGAGGAGTTTTTTTGATCTTGACCCCCAAAGGCAAGGGAAATAAAAGCAAAAATAAATGAATAGAACTACATCAAACTAAAAAGCTTCAGCGCAGCAAAAGAAACCATCAACAACACAAAAAGACAACCAACTGAATGGGAGAAGATATTTGCAAACAAAACCTCCAATAAGAAGCTAATACCCAAAATATATAAAGAACACATAAAACTAAAAAAAAAAAAAATCTGATTAAAAACTGAGCAGAGGACACGAATCAGCACTTTTCCAAGAAAGACACACATATGGCCAACAGAGAGATGATAAAAAGAAATTGCTCAACATCACTAGCTATAGAGGAAATGCAAATCAACCACAATGAGATACCACCTCACATCTGTTAGAATGGCTATTATCAGTAAGACAAGAAATAACAAGTGTTGGAGAGGATGCAGAGAAATAAGAACCCTCGTACACTGCTAGTGGGAATATAAATTGGTGCAGTCACTATAAAACAGTATGGAGGTTCCTCAAAGGATTAAGAAGAGAGCTACCATGCGACCCAGCAATTCTTCTGGGTATCTATCTGAAAATTTTGAAAACGCTTATTCGTGCAGATATATGTATCCTTAGGTTCACTGAAGCATTATTTTCAATAGCCAGACACAGAAACAACATAAGTGTCTTTTGACAGATGACTGGATAAAGAAGATATGGTACATTTATACAATAGAATACTACTCGGACATAAAAAGATGAAATATTTCCATTTGCAACATCATGGATAGATCTTGAGAGTATTATGCTATGAAATAAGTCAGATGGAAAAGAACAAGAACCATATTATTTCACTCATCTGTGGAATATAAAACAAAAAGCAACAATGAACAAACAAACAAAAACAAACTCATAGATACAGAAAAAAATGGTGGTTATCATAGGGAAAAAGAGTTGAGGACAAAGAGGGCAAAGGGGGTCAAATATATGGTAATGAAAGGAAAGTAGACTTTGGTGGAAAGCACGCAATAGAGTATATAGACGTTGTATCATCCCAATAAATTTTAAAATTACTAGATAATCAAAGACGCAGGAAAATATGACTCATAAACTGGAGAAAAATCACTCAATAAAAACAAATCCAAGTGACAGAGATGGTGGAAACAGCAGGCAAGGATTTTAAAACAAATATTATTAGTATATTTGAGATTTAAAGAAAATATGAACACAATGAGAAGATTAACAGAACTATTTAAAAAAAAAGAACGAATTGAATCTAGAGTTAAAAAACACCATATCTGAAACAAAAATTTCACCGTATGGGCTTCACAGCAGTTTAGACACTAAAATTAAATGATAAAGTAGAGACCAAGGAAACATGGCAGAGTGACAGACGTCCCCAGATCTCTTCCCTTGAAACAACAATAAGCTGAACATCTAAAACTCAACAAAAACACCCAAACTGCACATCAGCATGTCTGAGGGTGGAATCTGCGCATAAGAGCTGCCACAAGCCAGAACTTTGGGTGTCGGGTGGTAGACTGGGAGAAATAAAGAAGCTGCCTCTCACAGCCGCCAGATCCCCCTATAGGAAGAGAGGGAGGGGAGAAGGAGTGGCGAGTTCCCTAAACAGCCCTGCCTGGGAAAGCTAAGAGCTCCGGGCGGCCTAAGGAAGGGCCCAGTCATCAGGGCAGAAGGCAGAGAAGCGGGACGGCAGGAAAACAACAGTTGATTTTTACCAGCCACATTTGCAAAACCGAGTCTCTGCCACAGCCTACAAACCACTAACTCAGGGAGCCCCTCCCCCAATACCCTGCGAAAACAATCGCTGCAGAGTCCAAGGGGAATCTGAACAAACGCTACCGAAACTATTGCTAACACTGACAGAGACTGAAACTAAGGGTAGCGATCATGATTAAATATCTATAAAAAAATAAAGGCATTATATGAAGGCATTATTAAGGCTTTATACAAAGCAGGGATCCAAGAGGCTTAGACACCACCTACTGGAAATAAAAAGAAAAACGTCTTCTTTGCAACAGGCTAAAGAGAGACCTTGATATAAGAAATCTTCTTTCTGGAAAAACAACAGAATACACTTCCATTAAACACCATGAGCAACCAAGGTGACAAGGCATCTCAGAAAAAAAGAGAAAAATCTCCCAGAAAAATAAGCTTACAGACATAGAAATGCAACTTAAATGAAAGAAAATTCATGATGGTACTTCTGAAAAAACTCAGTGACTTCCAAAACGAGTCATATCAACAATTTCAGGAAATAAAAAAAAAATAAAAATAAAAAAACTAGATGAGCAGAGCAAGGAGATCGAATCCCTCAAAAAGAACAAAATAAAATTTCTGTAGTTGAAAAACACACTGCAATAGTTGAAAAATAATAAAATAGCAAGCTTGGGAAATAAGAGTCGACCAAATGGAGGAAAGAATCAGTGATATCGAAAATAGAAATCCAGAAATAAATCAGAAGGAAGAAGAGAGAAATTGAAGAATGAAAAATAATGAAAGAGAAATACAGGAACTAGCTGATACCATAAGGAGGGACACATAAGTATAACGGGCATTATCGAAGGTAAAGAAAACAGCAGGGACTAGAAAGCATTGTTAGACAAATAGCTGAGAATTTCCCAAATCTAAGAAATGAGCTGGAGCTTGGAATTCAAGAAGTCAACAGAACACCCAATTACCTCAACCTAAAAAGGCCTTCACCAAGACATATTGTATTAAAATTGTCAAAAATCAACGACAAAGACAGAATTCTCAGGGCAGCCAGGGAGAAGAAAATGGTAACTTCTAAAAGTAAACCCATTAGATTATCCTCGGACTTCTCAGCGCAGACCTTACAACCCAGAAAGGAAAGGTATCAAATATTTAAACTATTAAGTGAAAGAAACTACCAGTCGAGAATAAGGTATCTAACTAAGCTCTCCTCTGAATATGAGGGAGAAATTAAGACCTTTCCAGACATACAAAAATTGAGGGAATTCTCCACTACAAAGCCTGAACTACAGAAAATACTGAAAGGGGTCAGCTCACCTAAAACAAAATGACAAAAAAATACATAATTAGGAGTAAAGTGACGATCAGGCAAATAGAAGCAGAGGAGTGCAACCCTTACTAAGAACAGGGCATTATAAGCTTAAATAATGAGAGAATTGCTATAGCAAGATAGTAATGAACGTTCAGCATACATAGGGACAAATTGAAATAACAATGACTGAAAAGGGGGAGGATTCAAAGATCCAAATTTCCAAGGGGGAATGGAGATAAGCCACACACAGAAGAAAATGGATGACTCTATATATTTAATTAATCGTTGCATATTCATAATGGTAACCACACACCAAAGATTCTAAACTGAAGTATATAACATAAAACAAGAAGAACCAGAGATAAGACACACAAAACTCAACCTAAATAAAGAAAACAGAAATACAAAGACAAGGAAGCAATGGAAACACTGAGCTACCAGACAACAAAAGATAAAATGGCTATAAGAAGACCCCGTATTTCTATAATCACCCTAAATGTAAATGGAATGAACTCACCAATAAAAAGACAGAGTTGCAGATTGGATTAAAAAACAAAACCCAACCATATGCTGCCTCCAGGAGAAATATCTCAGCTCCAAAAACAAATATAGACTCAAAGTGAAAGGGTGGAAAATGATATTTCAAGCAAATAGCACTCAGAGAAAAGCAGGAGTAGCAGTACTACTATCAGACGAAATAGACTTCTAAATAAAAAAGGTAAAGAAAGATACTGAGGGACACTTTATAATGATAAAGGGAATCATGCACAAGAAGACATAACACTTATTAATATCTATGCTCCCAATCAGGGAGCCCAGAAATATGTGAAGCAATTACTAACAGAACTAAAGAGAGAAACAGACCAAAACACTATCGTGGGACTTAAATACACCACTGTCAGATATGGACAGATCATCCAAACAGAAAATCAATGAGGAAATAACATCCTTAAATGACACATCACACCAACTGAACATAATTGGCATTTACGGAGCTTTCCATCCCAAAAGAGCTGCTATACATTCTTCTCTAGTGTACATGGAACATTCTCAAGAATCAACCACATACTGAGACACAGAGATAGCATCAACAAATACAATAGGGTTGAAATCAGACCAACCATATTCTCTGATCATAAAGCTTCGAAACTACAGAGCAACTGCAAAAAGAAAGCAGGAAGAATCACAAATATATGGAGATTAAACAACATACTACTGAAGAATAACTAGGTCAGAAAAGAAATAAAAAGAAGGATCAAAACATACATAGAAACAAATGATAATGACAGTACAACATATCAAAGCTTTTGGGACACGGCAAAAGTGGTCATTAGAAGAAAGTTCATATCATTACAGGCCTATCTCCAAAAACAAGAACGGCCCAAATAAACAACCTAATGCTTCGTCTTAAAAATCCAGAAGAGGAAGAACAAATAAAGCATAAAGTCAGCAGAAGGAAAGAAATAATAAAAATTCAAGCAGAAATAAACAAAATTGAAAACAAAACAAACAAACAAACAATAAAATAAATAAATGCAACAAAGAGCGGGTTCTTTGAGAAGGTTAATAAAATGACAAAACCCTGGCTACACTCACTAAAGAAAAAGGAGAAAGTACACAAATAAACAAAATCAAGAATGAAAGAGGGGAAATTATGACTGTCATCGCAGAAATACAAAGGATCATAGAAGAATACTATTAAAAGGTATATAACAACAAATTTAATAACCTAGAAGAAATGGACCAGTATGTAGAAAAATGCAAACTTCCTAGACTGAATCAAGAAGAACTGGAAAATCTAAATAGACTAATCGGCAGTATGGAAATTGAAACAATCATTAAAAACCTACCAAAAGTAAAAGTCTAGGACCAGATGGCTTCACCAGTGAATACTATCAAACATTCAAGAAAACTTAATACCTATTCTCCTCAAATTCTTCCAAAAAATTGAAGAGGAGGCAATACTTCCCAACTCACTTTATGAGGCCAATATTACTCTAATACCAAAACCTGGTAAGGATAACACAAAAAAAGAAAACAACAGCCCACTATCTCTCATGAACACAGATGCAAAAATCCTAAATAAGATACTAGCGAACCAAATACAGCAACATATTAAAAAGATTATACACCACAATCAAGTGGGCTTCATCCCAAAGGCACAGGAATGGTTCAAAATAGGCAAATCGATTTCTGTGATACACCACATAAACAAATTAAAAAATAAGAATCAGATGATATGAATAGATGCAGAAAAAGCCATCGACAAGATCAGCATCCATTTACGAGCAAAACACTTAACAGAATTGATATAGAAGAAAAGTACCTTAACGTAATAAAGGCCATATATGATAAATCCTAAGCCAACATTATACTTAATGGTGAAAAACTAAATGCCTTCCCTCTAAGATCAGGAACAAGGCAAGGCTGTCTACTATCACCACTGTTATTCAATATAATATTGGACGTCCTAGTGAATGCAATTAGACAAGAGAAAGATATAAAAGGCATCCAAATAGGAAATGAAGAAGTCAAACTGTCACTATTTGAGGATGACATGATTCTCTATATAGAAAACCCTAAAGACTCTACAAGAACACTACTAGAAATAAGCAAATACAGTAAAGTTTCTGGATACAAAATCAACATTCCAAAATTCATCGCATTCCTATACTCTAATAATGAAGGGTCAGAAAAAAGAAGTGGAAAATATAATTCCTTTTGCAATTGCAACAAAAAGAATAAAATACCTAGGAATAAATTTAACGAAACATGTGAAGGATCTATATAATGAAAACTACAAGACCCTATTAAAAGAAATCAAAGAAGATACAAAGAAATGGAAAGGTATTCCGTGTTCTTTGAGTGGAAGAATCAACATAGTTAAAATGTCCATATTATCAGAAGCATTACACAGATATAATGCAATCCCCATCAAAATCCCATTGACATTTTTTAAAGAAAAAGAAAAAAAAATCATCTGATTTATATGGAAGCACAAAAGACCCAGAACTGCCAAAGTCACCTGAGAAAAAGAACGAGGCTGGAGGCATCACTCTGTCCAACTTCAAATTATACTACAAAGCAACGGTAATCACAACAGCATGGTATTGGCAGAAAAACAGACACGCAGACCAGTGGAACAGAATTGAGAGTCCAGAAGTAAACCCATATTTATATGGGCAAATAGTTTTCTACAGAAAAAGCCAAAAATGTACAGTGGAGAAAGGAAAGCCTCTTCAATCAATGGTGCTGGGAAAACTGGAAAGCCACCTGCAAAAGAATGAAACTAGACTGTTGTCTATCACCACACACCAAAATTAACTCAGAATGGATTAAGGACCTGAATATAAGACCTGAAACAATAAAATGCATAGAAAAAGACATAGGAACTAAACTCAACGACCTTGAACTTAAAAAAGATTTAATGAATTTGACCTCAAAAGCAAGGGAAAAGCTAAAATAAATGAATGGGACTACATCTAACTAAAAAGCTTCTGCTCAGCAAAAGAAATCCTCAACAAGGTAAAGAGACAAGCATTTGAATGGGAAAATATATTTGCAAGCAACACCTCCGATAAGGACCTAATATCCAAAATATACAAAGAATTCATACGACTCAATAACAACAAAAAAGCAAACGATCCAATAAAAAAATGGGCAGGGGATCTGAACAGACACTTCTCCCTGGGACATACAAATGGCCAACAAATATATGAAAAGATGCTCAACATCACTAACTATTAGGTAAATGCAAATCAAAACCACAATGAGATACCATCTCCCATCTGTTAGAATAGCTATAATTAACAGGACAAGTAATAACAAATGCTGGAAAGGATGCAGAGAAAAAGGAACCCTCATACACTGCTGGTGGGACTGCAAATTGTTACAGCGGCTATAGAAAACAGTATGGAAGTTCCTCAAAAAACTAAGCATTGACCTACCATATGATCCAGCAATCTCTCTACTGAGTATTTATCCCAAAGACTTGAAAACCCATATCCGAAAAGATATTTGCACACCGATGATCATAGCAGCATTATTCACAGTGGCCAGGACATAGAAGCGACCATAGTGTCCTACAATAGATGATTGGCTAAAGAAGCTGTGGTGTGTATATAT
>NW_011888965.1:1444531-1466545 GCF_000151845.1 Pteropus vampyrus | reverse complement strand
AGAAGAGAGGAAATACTGCCATTTGCGTCAACATAGATGGACCTCGAGATAATCATGCTCAGCGACATAAGCCAGACAGAAAAAGTTGAAAATCACATGAGATCACTTATACATGGGATATAAACCTAAAAGCAACAATGAACAGGACAAATAAACAGAGACTCATGGACATGGACTATAGACTAGTGGTTACCAGAGAATAGGGGGTCAGAGAGGAGGGGGGAGGTCGACGGGGTAAAGGGGGTCAAATATATGGTAGCTGAAGGAAATGGACTTTGGGTGGTAAACACACAATAGAATATACAGATGTCAAATAATAATGTACACCTGAGAATTATATAATTGCATTAACCAATGTTACCCCAATAAACTTAATAAAAAATTTAAAAAAAAAGAAGTTTAAGAAAATATTAAATACTCTTGTTTTTTTCTGAAATCTTTTCCCCAAAAATTCTGTAGGATACTATCTATTAAAAACAAGCAGCCCCAAATCTTGTGGTAATCTTTTTACTCTACAGAAAAATTTAATAAAAGGTTTCTATATATTGGAGGGGAAAAGATGAGTTAAATAGAAATAATGGCAAGAACTACCAATCTGAAGCACGGAAAGGAAAAATGTCTTAAATAATATCAGAGAGCTTCAATGACATGACAACATAAAGTGATCTAATATAGAAAAAATTTCCAAAATGGTGAAGGTCTAAGTCAAAAGAAATATCAGAATAAATGATGACCTGACGTTTTCCAAATGTGACAAAAAATATCAATTTACAAATGTAAGAATTTCAATAAACACCAAACAAGATGCACATAAAATAACCCCAAGGTACACCATAATCATTGTGTTGAAAAACAATGATATAGAAAAAAATATTAATAATAGCCAGAGTGAAAGACATGTTACATAGAGGAAAACAGTTTAAAATGATTGCTGAAATTAGTCAAATACATAAAATGACCCAAAGATTTTTTTTTTTTTAACCTCGATTACCTTTGAATTATCTGCTTTGGCTTTGAATTATCTGCTTTGGCTTTGAATTATCTACTTATATAGTTATCTTTCTGACAAAGAAGTAACTTATGGTATGGCTGGTAAAGACTGATGTTTCTAGTCAAAGAACAAAGATGATGTCAATAAGATATTAAATGGATATATTAGGGACAAGATAGGAGGTAGAGAAAAATAAGATCCTGGGACATTAATTTCAATTATTATCATGTTCTCAGTCTCAGTAACCCATCCTTTAGCAAAGCACAGCTTGATAATTAGAGGAATGTAATAGAACAACAAAAGGACTGCATCTTGACATGGGAAAGACCAGGAACTTTGGTATCAGACCTGGATTTGACTCCTGATTCCATCTCACAAATTCAGTGACTTTAGGCAAAGTACTTTCTCACTCTAAGCTTCAGTTTCTTCATCTCTAAGAGCAAAAATTTCACCTACCTCACAGAATTTTGAGGATTAAGTGAGATAAAGGTAAATGCCTGGCACATAGTAAGTACTCAAATGTTAAAGTTATTTTCTAGTTTCCCTAATAAAAATAAGCATAAAAGATATGAGGGTTGGCAATTTAGTAATAATTATCAAAAGTCTTCAAATTGGCACACTCTGTGACCCAGAAATTCTACATCTTGTAACTAAAGGAAAAAATTAAACAAGTCCTCAAGGTTGGATAAATAAGGATTTTCATTTTAGAATTATAATGGTTAAAAACTGAAAACAATCCAAAGGTCTTTCAATAGTGAGATGGTTAAAAAAATTATTGCATATTCATATAATGCATGAGATATGTTTCCAAAGAGGGGAGGGTCTTTCACTCTGCTTTCTGGAAAGGAACAGTATTTGTAAAATGACTGTTAATCTTCCTCTCCATGCCTTCACATTCTCCTTCTTCCGGAAGGACAGATTACCTAATTAATGCACTGCTAGAACTCATTATGCCTCCAGTCTCCATGGGGGCAGCGTTATTCCCTTAAAGGTCATTGCACATGCGCTGACCTTACTGTTTTCTCCTCTTGACTTAGACCTGCATGCCCTCTGTGACACTACGCTTCTCTCTACCTCTGCTTTATTTCCCCCGGGTAAGCCCAACAGGACCCCCTCCCACCACAAATAGTATACCGCGGAGCCATCAAAAATTATGTAGTTTTATATATTTTGACACAGAAAGACAATCACACTATCTTGTTGAATAAAACTGAAAAATGCACACAAATACAAACACTAATACTGCTTTTTTCTCTAGTGGGATTAAGATACATTATTTTTCAGAGGGAAGGGAGTCTGTTTTCCTAACTCTTCTACAAGATGATTGTACTATTTGTATAAAGTTATTTTTTTAAGTGTGGAAATAGAATACAAAGAAAAAATAACATAAGAACAGTAATAAATTATAAATAGGGAATGAAATCAAAATAGATAATAAGCTAGAGTAACCTCTTTCAACACTTTCCAATAGTTATATAAGATTCTAGAGGCAGGTTTTTAAGTATGCTTTCCTCAAACAGAATTTCTAATATTGTAGAACCTAAACTCCAATAACTCAAAATAACAGAGCTTTTAATATCCTAGGTAAAGTCCTATTACTCCTGAAACTATCACTCTATGTAGCAAAATCATGATATAGCAAAATTAGTTCTCATAACAGGTAGTATGCCCTGTAACAGCAGCATTATAAAGAGATTCTACCATAGTTTAGTTATGTTTATTCATTGACAAGTATACTTTTTTCAAAGCAACCAAACTCATTACTAATAATTTAACTAACACCTCCCTGCACCTATTTTAAACTAACTTTCATTTCAAAATTGTAATGATATTGAAATAAAAAAAATTAAAAAAAAAAAAACATTACCAGGCCTACACAAACAAACCTATTTTAAAATATCTAAAATTTAAATAAATTAACATTGAAATGAACAAACCAATTCTAAGTCTCCAAAGTTGCATTAAATTTACATACTATTGAAATTATGCTTTTATAGCAAGTGAGGTGTTAAACTAACTGCAGCAAACAGAATTTCATACATATCACAGGACTCAACAAGAATATTCAATCTAATCTCATAGAAAAAGTATCCCCACCTCTATATGTGTTATACAAGCAGTTCCAACTTACAAGTGGGTTGCACAGTAGTTTCCCCTTACCTTTGGGCTTTGGGGAATACGTTCCAAGGCCCCCAAAGGATGCCTAAAACCACAGATAGTACTGAACCCTACACACACACACACACACACACACACACACACACACACACACACACACACACTATGTTTTTTCCTATACAGGCATACACTTTACACCTTTCTTTGGCATATCCGAATTGTCAGCATCACTCACACTTTTGGAGCCATTATTAAATAAGAGTTACTTGAACACAAGCACTGCGGTATTGTGACAGCCATCTGAAAACCAGGAAGTCTACTAAGTGACTAGCAGAAAGGGAGCATCCACAACATGGTTGCGCTGCACTAAAGGATAATTCATGTCTCAGGCAGGATGGAGTGAGATGGCTCGAGATTTCATTAAGCAACTCAGAAAGGCGCATAATTTAAATCTTATAAGTTGTTTATTCCTGGAATTTTCCATTTTATATCTCTGGACCAGAGTTAACTGTGGGTAACTGAAACTGCAGAAAGGATAACTGCTGATTGCAAGGAGGGATAAGGGGGGTACTGTATTCTAAGTATGTTTGTAAATCAGTTGACAAACAATGCTGGGGCACATTTAACAAGAACAACAAATTTAAGTAAAATACTTAAGTGCAAAGTGTATTCTGAAAAATACGGTTAACCCTTAAAATAATGTACTGTCATAATAACAGATGTTCTAAGCTCTGAACTACCTTGCAATTGGTGGCAGGGAGGGATGGGTTTAAGAAGCCCTGAAAAATGAGATGCTCACTGGGGAGGAGAGGAGCCCTGGCACAGCTTTGGTAGCAGCAGGACCCCAAAAGCAGCAAAGGAAAGCTTTAGCATTATAGAGTCCAAGCACCCATGTTCAGAAGGATAAATGAAGTGTCTGTAAAATGAGTACAAAGACTTCTTGTAAAAAAGAATCAAAACAACACAGGAAGAGTAACTGTATAAAACCACGTAGCAACCAATAAAGACCATGAAAGCATTCCTTCAGTATTGAACTTAAAAATAGAGATTATAGATCTGCATTTCATTTACCATAAGTAGATTCCCCTACCAGAAATCCTAGAAGAATAAGGAGCTATTTTCTATTTCTTGCATATTCTTTTATCTATAATTATCCCTGTTGCCCAATAGTGATTGGGGAAAACCTGCCGGACATCACAGCATGGCACCCAGGGAGTACATTTGGGTAGAAAGCAACATAGCATAGCAGTTAAGAGATCAGAGTTTAGCATTTAACCTTAGGCAAGTTAGTTAACTTCTCAGAATTTCAACTTCCTCCTAAACTGGATATAAAAATAATGACCACCCCACAGAGTTATAATGAGGATTAAATGAGGTAATCCATGAAAAACACCTATCACACAATGTAAATGATCAGTAAATGTTACTGGATAGTTACCTAGAAAAGCTGGGACAGGGGTGAACCTTTTATTAATATAACTGGCATATTTCCTCTCCCAGTTGATAAGCAGAACTATCAGCTTCCAAAGAACTACATTCTTGAAGTCTGAAAAATTGTTATTTTCCTCCTTGTGAAATGACAACAGGGCTCAAGTATCTTTCATTCTATTTCTATGCTTAATTGTCTTCTCTCTCCCCACAAAGTGTAAGACTTCTTTGCTCCATCAAGAACGGAAACCTCTTTTAAAAACAATATATTTTATTCGTGACCGATTATTTTCTTTGGAAATCAATCTCAGAAAAATCAATGTGAGGCAATGGGGTAAACATGCAAAATACATTCCAAATTTTACCAAATATTTCTGAAAACTTCCCTCTTTCACTTGGTGCAATTCTTCTGCAGTTATGCCCATAACATTTTTAATTACATTAAGTGCCAAATAAGTCATATATTTTTCCCATGAACTTTTGTAAGAAAAGCTAAATTTGAGTCTTTCATCCAGCATAATCAGTGATCTATGAATGCATGCTGTGTACTTGAAAGATACTTCTTTAAATATAACAACTAAAGGTTAAAAAAAATGCTAACCATTCCTGACGGAAACTTTTTGAAAATATATTACGCCTAGACTACACTGATGAAGAGTACAATGAATCTTCCCTTGATGAATCCTCATCAAGATCAATTTCTATTCTGTGCAATAACACAGGGAAGCTCTTCAAAACCACTGAAGAGCATTGGGCTGTTTTTCTCTCTGTGAAATAACTGAGGGCTATTATATTTTTATAGTTCTTCCTTCTGCTGCTAGCTGTCACATCTCACTGTCAATAGCACCTTTCTTTTTTTTTCTTCTTTTCAAAACACAACATTAACTAGGTGAGAGCCTGAGTTGACACCCACAATTCTCTAAGACACACAAGAGTCTTTTTTTTTTGCCTTAATTTGCATAAATGTGGGCAATACTACAAATAGTTGAGATCAGTCAGAATACTAAGTTCCTGATAAGGAGGCCTCCGCTGACGACAAAACTGCCATAATTGTATTTCAAAATGCGAGACAGTAAAACCTAATGGATGGGAATCTTAAAAATCAGAAAACATGTTATCACAGAAAAATACATAAAGTAGCAATCAAAGGTGATTTTCTATCAATCACCATGGAGACACCATCTATTAGTGATTCATCTAAATAGCGCAGAAATTAAGCTTTGAACATTTTAGGGTATGTGGTACTACGATGACATGGAAATCTAATTTTTTTCTTTGTTTTACTGCTTTCTTATTAGCTCCTATCCTATGACTACCCCAATCCACCAACCAAAATAAAGAAAATTAAACACTCTGAATGAAAGTCAATATAATATCATGTGGGTTTATAACAACTATCTGTAAGCAGGAATCAACAGAGAGTCTGGCCTAGTTGAGCATATCTACAAAAGGACATGGGGTATAAGCAACTGTTCTTGTAGCAAGCTTTCGAGCTCAGGGAGGGTGGGATACATCTGTTTGATAACTTCTTAAAACACAAGAAGAGAATTTAGCAACAATGCAAGTTAATGAACAGGCTTTTAAAACACCAAGGCATTGGAGGTACCCTGATAAAGAACAAAAACCTTAATCTCCTGGTCTAACAAATTAAGCATAAGACTAGTTTGAAGTACTAAAAGAAATGCCATCCAATTTCCTTTACCTACCAAAAGTGGTATTCATACAAATCTGCACTGTGCAGAAAAGCATTAACATAGCGGGTCTAAGACTAAGGCTTGCTAGAAGGTTGAACATTGGCTCACGTCTGGGAACTGGGTGTGGGGGAGTGTTCCCATGGCGCCCTAATTGAGAAGGATGGTCTTCTGTGCCTGCTTCTACAAATAATGTGGATTACACTAAATACCTACTTCACTTCTGAGCATCTGGAACTTCGGTACACGCTCAACAGAAGACTTCAAGAAAAAACCTTGGGCCCTGACTTCCTGATGGGCTTCCCTCAGCTGGAACACTGCAGATATACTGTTGTATTTTCACTGCTGAGGGAAGAAAGCACTGTATGTATGTGATCCTTCATGGGAAGGAGACAACAGAAGAAAGCCTACCCAGGGATTCCTCTAGAATCTACCTGTACCTTTCCCCTTATGATCTGCTTGTGTATGCTTACTATGTCCCTATGGTAAGTCTTAGCTGCTAGTAGAACTATATTATGAGTCCTGTGAGTCCTTCCAGAGAATCTCCAGATGTGGGAGTGGTCTTGGAAACTTCCAACTATACATGTGAAACTGTTTTGAATGTGGAGAGAATTTTAAAACGACTAATACTTGGGTCCCACTCTTAAATTGCTTATCACCTACTAGGACAGTTGGGAGGTTATGCTGGTGATAAACCAATAAACATTGATCATCCATTCAAAATTTTAATAAACAGCTATCATATTCCTGGCAATGTTAGGTAATAGCAGAACAGGAATATAAAAATTAAACACAGCCTCTGTATAAAGGAGCTTACAGTAGTAAATGAACTAGTACAAAGTAACAAATGATCCTCTTGGAAATCACACTGTCTGAAATACATGAAACAAAAAGACATTAACTATTACGTCATGGGGATTCCAATTTTCTCTGATCTATAATTTGACTTGCACAATTTACATGCTTCCTTGGGTAATACTAGAGGTATTAATTTTCCTCAAAATATTTCAAAAAGGGCAGGGTGGTAGGGTCTAAGTTTTTCCAGACTCTCTAAATATTTATTATAGGAGCCTTTCTAGAATTGATCAGCTATCAACTAAGTATCAAGCACTATGCTAGAATTACTTGGAATAGAAAATAAACACGACCCGACCTTCAAGGATCCCAGAGTCTCCTGAGAGAAAGAAAAGTAAACAAATCATTAGAATCCCAGGTTATGAGTGTGAGATGTTTGCAGGACGTGACATGCCAAATGCAGATGAGGAGCACAACTGATGATCTCTACCATTACACACCGTTATTGTTAGAAAAGAAATGTGTGAAAAGCAGCTAACAGTTATAACACCTGAATGGCAGAGTATTAAAATTAATTATAAGATTATTACTACTACCTATACTTTAAAATAGTTATACATTTTCCTTCAAGTTCTAAACTTAGAAAAACATTTTATCAAGATATTATTTTACCTAATACAAAAGCTAGTACGAAATATCCCCTACAATGGTATTGGTGAATACATTATTACATCAGGCCCTGGGAAGGTCTTCACAAACATATAATTTTGCATTCCTCCCATTAGAAAAAGCTCTTGACGTTGAAAGGTATGTTTGGTTCTATTTGGCACTACATTGAAAAAGAATCTAATTTTTAACCAACTTCCTTTAAACCAATGAAAAACTATTTTTATAAAGGGGAAATAAATCTTGAAATTATTTTTAATCACTTCATTAAATTTAAACCTCTTTACCTTAAAAAAATCACCAACATTTTTTTCTCTACACAAAATATTACAATCTCCTATCTTTGAAGACTTCAAAAATATATTAGTTCAAAATCCATTTCTTGGTTCCCACTGAGATTTAAATTACCTGAAACTAATAGCCTCACTGCAAGTGTTCTATTCCATGGCTTGTAAGTTGAATTCACCAGCATGACATCTATGTTTTATATATGTAAATTCCACAGGTTTACTATAAATTCATGACATCAACAACACTGGTTGCCTAAAAGATTGGTACTGCTACTGAAACAAATACACAAAATGAGACAGGAAGTAGCCATAATTTTTCCTGCTTGCCTATTTTATTATGGTAATCATGGAAAAAATGGAGATAGGCTAGGGCACAAAAACTAAGATAGCAGCTGAAAGCAGTATAAACTATAAGAAAAAGAAATATTTGCATATAAATCAAAGCAAGCAATAAGGTTTACATCATGGTACATAATATAAAATTATTTTATTACAGAAGGTACTGCTTGCATACTAGCTTCAGTTATTACATTTTCTAAAATTTGGCACCAGTTATATTAAAAGAAAATTTACTAGCAATAACATATACCATATTGACCAGGGTTCTCCTTTACCATTTAAATTCTTCCTAATACTATAAGGAATCTGCAAAACAGAACATGAAATTATTACTGGAATATAGTAAAAGGATTCGTGTCATCGTCACTGAAAGCAAAACAGAATGAGGTGTTTTGGTTGGGGGATCCCTTACTTTTTTTTCTATAATTATTTCTTTCCTCTTCTAAATAACTACGCAAGTAATATTGTCAGTGCTCAAATTGGAATCAATAGTTTATGGTTTTTTAAACCACAAACAGAAATTGATCTAAATACATCTGTTATCTTTTCTGTAGCAGGAATTACATTCAGAATAACTAAATTATATTTGTTACCAGTACTGCTTGATACTCTTACAAAATCTGCTTATAATCTCAGCCATTCACAACAGACAGGACTAATTCCAAGTTCTAATTACCTGAAGCCCCATTCTCCAGTCCCTTAATTACTCCCCGGTAATCAGGTGAGCACTTACAGTAGGCTACTAACTTCTCCAGAGGTTATCAAGGGGCCATTTAGTTGATTTCAGCTGCCAAATTCTTGATTATTATTGCACTAAATAACTTCTATATTATGCAATAGTTAAGTTTCGCTAATGGTGACAGGGCACTTTTAGTATCTTTCTGTGGAAAAGAGCCTGCATGTACAATCATATTTTGTATTAACTCCCTCTGTTTCTTCAAACCAGGTTTCCTCAACCTTGAGAAAGTCTCACTTGACTTTACACACCTCCCTGCTGTTCCTCAAGGACATTCTCCTCTGCTCCCTCTACATGTACCATTAGCTCCTGTCCATCCTTCCGCTCTCTAAACATGAGCGCTCCCCTGTTTGGCCCTCTTCTCTTTTCTGTCCACTCTCTCCCCCTCAAGTAGCCCCAAATTTTCTAAGGTTTGGACTATGGCTTCTATATGAGAACCCACAAAAGAACAACTCTTCCCCTCTCCTTTTACCTAATACCTCTTCAGCTTTTCCACTTATATTTGACTACTTCCACAAACCAAATTGATTTTTTGTGTCCAAAACCAAATCCTTTTCACTCTCCAAGTAACAACAAAAGCAGTGGCTAACGTTTAATCTTCACGACATACCTTGGAAGTAGAAGCTGTATTTTGTCATCCCATTTTACAGATGAGAAAATCAAGATTACAGAGTCTGCCAGGATTTCAACCCAGGCCAGCTAACTCCAGAAGTTGCCTTTTTAACCACAGTTGCTCACCAAATTTGAGATTATCTGACTATGATTTAGTCAGACTTACAGAAATGGCTGTTCTCCAAAATGCAGTCAAGATCCAGCCAACACTTCCTAGGTCTCCATTCTGCACTGATGATTTCCACCACAATAATCCAATATTTAGACAGGTCAAATGGACTCACTCCACTTAAGTCCAGCTTTATCATCCAGGTCCTGATGCCACTCACTGCTCTCTAAACTCATGGACCACATACCATCACATCTTCCTCTCCCTAATTAAGCAAGTCCTATACATCAGGGGTCCCCAACCCCCGGGCCATAGACCGGGACCTATCTGTGGCCTGTTAGGCACTGGGCCACACAGCAGGAGGGGAGCAGTAGAGGTAAGCAAAGCTTCATCTGTATTTGCAGCTGCTCCCCAGCGCTAGTATCACCGCCTCAGCTCCACCTCAGATCATCAGGCATTAGATTCTCATAGGAAAACTGGTCCCTGGTGCCAAAAAGGTTGCGGACCGCTGCATATACATAGTGTAGGGGTATGAGAAAGGGGAGATATGTTTAAACTGTTTGGCTCTATGACCACTTGATATGAATTTTTTCAAACTGCACCTTTGTAAAACCCTGATAGTCAATAGATGAGTTTAGTTTCACTCATTTAATTGTTGATGCTTACATTCACACTACTGTTTTTACGTATATTTGTGAAATGTTTTAGTGTATGAAGGAGCCTCTTTCTAAAGTACCAAAGTTAAAAGGACTAGATGATATTTCAATCAATATTGCCAATTCCATACATCTGTAACTATAAGAAATCAAAGGCCAGAATATGTTTCTTGATTCAAACCTATGGACAATGAACAAATTAAATGAGGTCTTAATATGGATTTTCACATTTTAATAAAAATAAATGGTTTATTCATTAAGATGGTATACACGTTCTTCCTGTTCCAGTATTATTTTTAGCAACATGAGAGAATTCTATATCTGTAATTATGTAATCTGGCTGTGTCATTCACAAAGAAAACCGGTGTAGCTATGTGAAATGTTCAAATCCCAAATAGCCAGAAAGCTGGTCAATAAAAAAGAGTATCTCCTGACCTAGAATCAGTAGGGAATGAGACATTATGGAAAAAAACATTCCAGGGAGATTAAAGTTTCTACTGCAATGTACCTATTTTAAGTGTCTTGGTTGAATATGTCTCCTCCTGTGTGCAATGACTATTATACTTCCCAATGATGTAAACATGTCACAATATGCTTTACATAAAACTGGGATATTCAGATACAGATGGATGGTACCTAAGGCCAAATGACAGACGAGTGTGTGCCACAAGTTCTACATGTACACAATATCCTTAGAAGTTATTACGGTACCAGAAGATTTTTTTGTACAGACATAAAACACACAAGATAAAGGAGCGCATCCCACTGGGGAAAGGGGTGGGGGATTTTCCCAGTTGCAAGTGTCCATCCTCAAAATCAAAGGTAGGAGGAGGGGAATTAGACTTCTTAACCTGTTGACATTCCTCATGTGTAGTTGAGAAGTACCAGAGAGGTGATGTCTTGCAACTTTGCCTCAAAGCCTCTGTGCTCCCTGACCTGCTGATATACAGAGCTGTTTTATATGTGTCTTTATTACGTTTCTCACAATCCAGCAACCTCAGTCACTACTTTTAAAGTCCACTAGAAAACTGTTACCAACATCTGTAGTTTGCATCTGCCACTGATGGTTCTAATATCTGCAAATCATTGATGTTCATGCTGTCACTGATCATCGCTATTCCTCTCTCCCTTTTTAGTTTTCCTGTTTAGCTTATGTGCAAGAAGTCTAGGTCTTTCAAGTCAGTTACCAGCCAGAACATGCCTTTCTCTCTTGTCATCAAACCAATGACTTAATCTGTAAAATGTAATCCCTAAGTCTTATCTCTCTCTTTTCCATTTTTGTCATAACTCAAATATTCAGGGATTTTCTCACCACCACAGTAGATCCTATCCCACCTCACCCTACTCCTTACTTGAAGAATGATATCTGCTCTGGATATTTAACAAGTATCAAAAGATTTATACTTGGCTTACTACTAAGATTTCACTGTGGTCTGATTTTATGCATTGGACGCTTAATACTAAATAAACCTTTGTGAGGAAACAAAATAGGTTATGAGAGGTTAATACAACTGCAATTTTATAAAATAAAGTGATCAATTTACACTCTAAAAAGTGCAACCTCCACTCCATTTACAATGAAGGAATTGAAACTTACAAAAAACAAATATATTTATTAATGGTCTACTCTGACACTAGCCCAACCGGACTTTAAGCTCCACAGGGCATTTCCCCCCTATTTTGTTCCCTTAGCACCTAGAAAAATACCTGGCACACTCAATAATTCTCAATAAATATGTTTTTTAAATAAATAATGTAAGAAATATTGAGGATAAAGAGTGGAGCTTATATAGCATTAAACTATAAGTCATTAATATATATTTCACAACTTTAAATTTGTGTACACTTAAAAGCACTATAGAATCATTTCTATATCTCTATTTTCAACAGTATTATTTCTTAAAATTGACATCTATGAGCAAGAGAAGATGCCGAAATTTATAAATGTTTTAACACATTCTAGTGTTAGTTCTGTCTCCCTCACTATTTTCTATTTCCATATAACAGTTTTCCAGGTATGCTGTTTTATCTAAGCTACTCTTTGCACAAGAGAGCTATAGAAAGAGAATCTTAAAGAATTTATTAGTAATGATTCTTTACAAAAGGAAATTATCTCATGTTCTACCTTCATCCATAAAATTCTCATCTACATTTAGTCTTTTTGTTTTTATTTATATGATATAATATTTCTAGGAAAATAGTTTTACTGTAGAACCAAAGAATAATTTTGGCAATTAGGAAAATGTGTCTAGAAAATTCTCTTTTCCCTAAGGGGCAGCAAGTACTGCCTAAATCATGAAACTTCAGAAAAACTTTATCCTAACTACTCAAGGAAGACTATTTAGTTAGGCAGAAATCAAGTTACAGATATAAAATGGACAGCTGAATGTGATAGAGGTAATAAGGAGAACCTGCTATCAGAAGGGAAATCTTTATGTTGGAATGCTTATGTTCCATCAGTATGGAGGAAATAGATAATAAAGGGCCATCAAACTTTTGCTAAACTTGATCTTATAGACAATACATACTCTTATAGATGATACAAAGTCAGCTCTGCAATACAGTAATGCCATGATATTGCTGCCCCCCTCATAGCTCTTTGACTACTTTGTCACAATCTATTTTTCAGTCATGCAGATTTATAGCTAAGTGTAACTGTTGCTTTTCATGACCTTTCAATCCAGACCACATTATTCTTGTTTTTACTTAAGAACAAGAAGAATTCCCAATTTCCATCCTTTATCTTATTATATTGGGCTCAAAGAAAGCTAATTTTAAAGTCCTGATTCAATGTCCAATGAAAGGAAATACATTTAAAATTCACACACACACACTTTAAATAATGGGTATACTAAATTTACATATTGAAATGGACATTTTCTCTAGATTGGGAGTTTAAACACTTTTTTTCAAAGACTAACCATTTTTTCAAGTATATTAAAGAAATATTCCAGTAGTGGAAATTGATTTTATTTTATAAGTCAATCAAGAAGAATAAGACAATTTGGATAAATAGAAACATTTAACATCAGGCATTTTATAAAAGAACTACAGTCTTATTAAATAAAGCATATAGGTGATTTATACATTTTCAGTTGCATTGTATGAATAAAAACCAGATTTTCACAAATGTTGAGTTTTAAAACAGCATCTCTTGCAATCTTAGGATACTTTACCATTAAAGACATCGAGAGAAGGTACATTCTGAGGTGTACACAAAAATGAATATATCTGGTCTTATAAATTACTAATCTGGGTGTTATTTTTGTAACCTTTCAAAATAATTAAAGCTCTTTTTAAACAGAACCGGGGGAAAATTTTGCAGAACTCATGAAACACCTCTACAAAAGCCTCAGCTAAAGAGCATGCAAGGAAGACAGTTTGAAAAGCACTGCTCTAGATGATCACACACTAACTATGGCAACTCACATTTCTATATGTAAATGTCATACTTTTTTTTCAGAAAAGACATTCGTGGGTATTTATAGATTCATGCTTGATAATAGTTAAAGAAACCTCCATGACTTTGTAAGAATAGTGGAACTCTGAAAATAAAGATGTCTAAAGGCATTCTATGAATAATCAGTAAATTAGTATAACCTGACTTTGAAATTTACATGATATTTCTTTGTTTTTAGGACTTTATTTTTAGGACTTTCGCAACCTCTCCTGAGGACCAATATTCATTTTATTAATTTGTAATTGTTTATAATATGTGAAAAATATCAAAGTTTTAAATAAAAAATGTAAAAAATAAAGGCATTCTATTTCAAATAGCAATCTGATAGAAGAATTCGTCTCTCTGATAAGAAACAAATGTAGATTTTAATGTTTAGAATATTCAAAGGCCTATGCGGCAATGAATCTAAGGCCCAAATACAACAGCTACAGTGAATACACGTATTGTGTCAGACGTTTCATTACTTCAAATTCTACTATACCTGTGTAATGTTTTGTTGTTGTTGTTGTTGTTGTTGTTGTTGTTGTTGTTGTTTCTGGGAGGAGTGGGGAATAGAACTGCTCCTGGATGAGAGTTAATAAATTAGTATGTGTGTAATTACCTCATCAAGTTCTAACCAACGAGATGTTAATTGTTTAAAATCTTTATTGTATGTGTTATTTTCAGTAAGTCATTGAAAGGTTTTAACAGAGTTTTTTACAAATAAGCTAAGGCAGTGAACTAAATTTAAATAAAGAATCCATTAGTCTATACCAGTATTTTAAAAAAAAATTTATAAAGGGGAAATAAAGGCAAGTTCTACTTTAGAGAAGAATGCCAGGTGATAAATGTAGAAAAATGGTGAAATTAGAAATCCCCATTTTGTAAAACCCCAGTTATAATTTGATTTGGGTAAGAATCAACAGATGTTAAAACCATGTGAAATGTTGCTGAGGAACAGGTTTTTTCCATGATCTCTAAATATAAGCTCACATATCACTTATCAATTACAAAGAAAAATATGGAAGACACCTTCTCAACCAAAGAATCATACTTAACATCACCAATAGTGGGGCAAACTGATATCCACGGGCCTCATGATGTGATGCACTGAAGGACAGACATCACCTACATAGCATCCTTGGCAAATAAAAAATGTTTACTATGAATCTAATTATGGGGAAACAATCAGACAAATGCAAATTGAGGAACATTCTGTAAAACAACTGGTTTGGTCTCATCTAAATGTTAATGAAATAAAATGTTTTTTAAAGTCTAGGGTCTGTTCTCGATTAAAAGTGACTAGGAATATATGACAGATAAATGTAATACATGATCCTTGATTGGACTCTAGACAAAAAAAGTTATCAAGTACATTATTGAGATAGTTGGCAGAATTAGAATACAGGACACATATTAGATAACATATTGTATCAGTGATAAATTCTCTGAGTTTTAAAATTACACTGTGTTAATATAGGAGAAGGTCCTTGTTCTTAAAAGACATACATAGAAGTATTTAGAGGTGAAGTGTTACAAATCAGTAAGAAGGAAAAGAGAAAAAAGGAGAAATTAAAAAAAAAGAAGATACGGCAAATATGAAATAATGTTAACAATTAAGGGTTTTTGATATTGAATATAATATTCTTGCAATCATTCTGTAGATTTAATTTTTTCAAAACAAGAAATTAGAGCAAATAATAAAATGTGGTAGTGAGTTCCTTATACCTTCAACAATAAAAAGGACAAAATGGGTAACTATAAAATAATTGATCAATTCCTTTAATAAAAGTATTAATCACCAAAATTCCAATCTTGCTTTAATTCAGTTCAAATGGTTAAATAGTTATATACAAAAAACTTTAAAATATTATGGGTGATTTTATTCTCCTTAAAATGTGGTAACTCAGAAATAAAATTAAAATTATGCACTTGTATACTCACACACAATCTGATGTGACATTTTATAATTGGACTACATTAAAAACAAAAGCATGAAATTGTTTTAGTAGCTATTTCAGCCTAGTCATCTGTTTAATAGAAGTAATTTTTCCAAATGAAGATCTTGCTTCATTTGCAACAGTAATTCAACAGCACTCCCCAAAAGTAATGAAAATTAAGGTTTATAAAATTTCATGAGACTTATTGACACATTTTTCTGCTGCTTTGTGTCCATTCGACACCTCTGGATTTTTCTCCAAATTATTCCTATCTCGTAAATAAGAAAAATGTGTTTATAAATAGTTACCTATCTGAGACAAGTGAGATTTAGTGTTGTTTCATATCTTGATAGCAATTTCTGTATTGTGTTCTTCCAATAATGGAACAGATCATGGATAGTTTTCATTAGATTTTTAAGTTTAAAAATGGCCTATAACTGTTCACATACTCGAACATTACTGAAAATAAGATTATGCTAGAATATTCAAGACATCAAATGCTTTTAGATATTGAGTTTACAGTAACCAGGCTATAATTAAATAAAGTGAGCATGTCAGGATGGATCAAAATACTAGTTTGCTATCAGAAGCTACAATCTACCAAAAATTATCTGTATTAGTTTACCTCATCGTAAAATAGGGATTCATTTCTGAAGGGGAAGTATAGCTACAAAGAGTGGTAGAAAACATGTTAGACATATAACTACGCAGCAAAGAAATGGTTGAATATCAGTATCACATTCCTAACAGTGGTTTATGTTAGGGTTATGAGGGTATGCGTTTTTTGTTTTTTTTACTCTCTCCTTAACTCCATTATCCAATTTTCCGAAACACACTGCATTACTCTCAGAATAACAAACTTGAAAAAGGTTTACTTTAAATCATATATTTGATTTAAAACATATATTTAAAGTAAACATGGCCTTTTCTATTTAAAGATTTAGCACTACTTAAAAAAAAAAATAAAAGCCAAATTCTTAACTATTATCACAAACCTTAAAGTACTACTCCAGAAACTTTTCCACTTCTGAATTTGTTTGACCTTATTTTGGAAGCAGTTATTTAACTCTTAGTTTATAGATTATATACAATATTCAGCTAGAGAAAAGAGTTCAAATGAAAAGAGAGAAAGATATGACTGTGCAGTTTAACATGCAGATATTTTAATGTTTACATGGAAAATTAGGGGTAATCCTCATGGCGGCTTGTGCCTTTGCATAAAGAGGTGACTTTAAATGTAGTCTGTGGTTTAGGGGCCTTCTTAGAAGACCTGAGCTTTTACTTAGGTTATAACTATAACTGGCTTCTAAACTGACACTGAGTAATGAAGGAATGAATACATGCATGCATGCATCACTATAAGCTGGCAGTAGTTGTTCAGCACTTTCTTCCAAAAATGTGTATTAAGAACTACAATGAGAACCATTTTTAAAATTATAACAACGATTTCAATGTGTAGTGTGTTTTACAGTGTATAAAGTGCTTCATAACTATACTAGTACTTCAGGGTAGGTACAAATAAAGAGACTTGGGCTCAAGAAATGTTGAGTGTTTTATCCCTAAATCACTCTGCCATTAAAAGAGAGAGCCATGAGTCAAACCCCAGGTCTTCGAAGTCCAAACACAGTAATTTTCACTGTGATAATTTATGCTATAAGCATCCATTTCATGTGGTGGCTCTCCTATGGGTACAATTCACTTTGTACACCAATCTGTGAGCTAAAACAACTACAGGCGAACATCTAGGATGTTTCTAGTTGGTGTGATGAAGACCTATTTGCGGAGTTTCCTAGATAATGGGAAAAGAATGGGAGTGGGATGCTTGTGGGTATTTTTGTCCCATCTATTTACAAAAATCACAACCACTATCAGTAGCAGTGTCATCAATAAAACTAAGGACTTACGTGTGCGCGCGCACACACACACACAGAGTAAAATGAGAATCAAAGCATTTAGATTGGGTGTGTTATCAAGTAGCAATTACAGTTCTGAAGCCCCAAACTACACAGTTCAAAACCAATTAAAAAGAAGGCAGCACTATATGGAAAAGTTAAAGCAAGTGGGAGAAGAGGAAGCTGAGGGGCCACTTAAATCTACAAGTACCTAAGAGAGATTGCAGGGGTGGTGATGAAGAATCGTTCTCAGTAGAAGTAGGAAACATATCAAGAGGAAAGAGACCTGAACTGTGATAGGAGAAATTTAGTTTATTCTTGGGGAATAAAAGATTTTAAGATGATGGGCTGATTTCCAAAGGAAGATTTCAGTTCTCGAAAAACATTATGAAAGCAGCTTCCTGATTTCAGTTTATATGCAGTTCAGTGCCAGAGGAGTTGTGAATATGTAGAGACTGAACAAAAGATGTTTAATTACTTTATCGCTCACAGCCCACTGTTATTTTAAAATGTCTAAGGTATATTAAGACATAGTCCTTGCCCTTTGAGAGCATATAAGCATTTTAATTACATATTAATTAAATAAAACCAATATTTAATTGAAATTAATTATAAAAGGCAAAAGTACATAAGAAAGGTGAATAGCAATGATATAAAACTCAAAGAGCCACAATGTTTAATCTATTTTCAATACAGGGAAAATAGCTTAAAAAGAATTAAAGGCCATAGCTAAAAACAGGATTCTTTTTAATATTTATGTTTGGTTCATAAAGCAGCAATATCTCTTTCCTCACATATAAGTTGCTCAATATGTTGTTCATCTGAGTTGATGTTACCCATTTGCAAATATCTGCTATGAAAACACATAGACCATATCTGTTCAGTCATTTTTGTCCCATAGAGCAACATGTACATAGAGGTTATAGAGTCAGCTATCACACAGGCAAGGCTCTCGCTATGCTATCAGTATGACTATAAGCATTCTCCACCAGGTGGAAGATAATCACCTATTAGAAATCAATGGAGGACTAAATAACAATTTAGAGAAGGTAAGGAACTATAGTGATGATCGTTATCCACAACTGCCTGGAATCCACCAAATTCTTAAGTTTCAGTTAAGAGACCAAGCTCACAGTCAATTTGACTAGATTCAAGTTCTGGCTCCCCTACTTGTGTGCAACCCCAGACAACGTACTGTACTTATTTTTCTAAGCCTCACTTTCCTCATCTATAAAATGAGGGTGATAATTGTTATGAGGATTAAGTTAGTTTTTACATGGAACTTGTTTAGCACAGTTCCTGGCATTTAGTGTTCTCTAAAGGTTAGCTATTATGTAGTGTTAAATACAACAGAATGAATATTATATACTACATTAGTTTGCTAGGCCTGCTACAACAAAAACAAACAAACAAAAAACAAAGAGGAAGTGGCTTAAACAACCAAAATTGATTTCCTCACAGTCCTAGAGGCTAGAAGTCCAACGAAAAGCTTTTGTGTCTTTGATTGATGCTTTTAAAATTCATTTTTGTATTCTTTATCGTTCTGAGAGGTAATTGTGGTTGCAACTATAACAACATATACAATTAATGTAGTAATCCTGGTATCTGAATTATAGTGACCACAGCAAAAAAAAAAAAAAAAAACCTTAAATGTTACTAGTCACGTGACTATTATTTAGTGCATCTCTAAATATATGCTTGTTTGAAATGCCCAGAAAGCATTTCAAACAAGCATATAAACTGGATGCTAATTCAAATTATGAATATCTGTTGACCACTGACAGGAAATACTTTGGCCATATATACTACTTAAAAGAAAAAAAAAAAAAACCTCCATGGGGTAAGGGCAGACCCCAAGAATATGGAGATGGAGGCAATGCCTTTCTGGAAAATTGATGCACAAACCTACAGAAATATATATACATAGCTCAAATGAGAAAATATGTGAAAGGGCTTTAAAACCTCTAAAACACTTTATAAATCTAAGGTGGCATTTTAAAGATGATCCTATTCTGCTCTTATTCAATGTAGCTAATTTGGGTTCAACCAAACAGTCTTCTCTAACAGATAAGCAGATAAAAGAAACTTGATTAACTAAAATAGGGGAAAAAATCAAATGTGAGGGAAAGCCCCAAATTTGACATATAGTAAGTCAAGGTACTCTTTAATATTGATCATTATTTTATTATTTCCAGTTTTATCCCCGCTGACAAGGCTACCTGGATCAAGCATTGTCTCATGAAAAGTAACCCCTGCCATGCCACTTTGTTTTATAATGGCAACAGCCATTTTATAATTTTTATAAGTTTTATAATGGCAACAGCCAGTTTTATAATGGCAACAGCCAAATTTTACAAGTAGCTTTTAAAGGATACATAGTATATAGACTATATGACTCAACAACAAAAGCAAATATACCAAAATAAAAAAAAAAAACACTTATCATATAATTACGTCATGCTATATGGCCGGTCAAAATTTTTGTCACAGTTGAAAAGTAAAAAAAAATAAAAATAAAAATAAAAAATAATAATAATAATAAATGCGATATGAAATAATGGTTCTATTCGTTTTAAATATCATATATCAAGCATCAGACTTTAAATGTATTCTTTTACCTGATTATATACACAGAGAACTATCCTCAATAAATTTCTAACATGATCACAATCAAAATACACAGAAAATAAACTTGCAGTGCAGAATCCTACATGAAAATTACATCCTTTTGTTTCCAGTATCAGGATATATTATGAAACGTAACTACTCCTTACTCATAAATATTAATGCAATCGATTTACAAAATATATGTCTAAACAGAAAGTCAATATTCATACTGCCTTTCAGACATTTCCAAATGCCCAAGTTAAGATGACTTGCTAATGTTTTATAATCTACATTATTTTAGCATTTCCTAAACAATGAATTTTATCTGGTATGATGAAATAATGTAATTTATGACAATGCACTGGAAGAAAGAGACTGATAAGAAATTGTTCTAAAAATGAATGGAGATTTAAATAGTAAAGCATTTCAAAACATGCGGATAATCCCATCGAAAACAAGTCTAATACACAAGCTGGCTTGCAGTATTAAAACATATGGAAACGGGAAGGTGGATACTCCTTGCACATAATGAATGTGAAATTAGAAAAGACTGAAAATGGAACTTTAATAGTGTTTGTGCTAGTTTTAAAAGATCGCTTATAATATACCATACCATCATTATACAGTTTTAGGTCTTATTTTCATCTAATTACCAAATGAGTTTTTCTACCTTATATATTAGTTAAAAATAACTGCATTATTTTATTCTGATTGAATTTAGATTTTTAACAAAATCATGAAACGAAATATTTTACGGCAGCAACTATCCTACAATTTCTAAATCTGTTAAGAAAAAACAATCAAATTGGAGAGCAAGAAGCCATGTTTTATCATGAAGCAGCTACTTCAAGCTCCAATAATCAATGTTTTGTCTCCCTCTTCTGGACTATATAATTATTTTTTTAAAAAACTACAAAGATTTGATATTTTTTCACATATTCAAATAATTGGCCTGACACAAATATAACATTACATGAAGCAATCATTAATACACTATTAAATCAGTAAACTAACAAAACTTCAATGTAATAATGCAATAGTAACTTAACAACCCACAAATACATACTGCCACACTTAGTGTTTTTTTATGGACATCATGGATTATGGATTTATGGATTATAAAAAGGAACACATCAGTAGCATTTTGAATTTATTACCTTGAGCCTGGCCATGAGCTTATACTTTTAACAGGAACTTTCTTTCCGTATGACCTTCTTCAGCAGCCAGGGGGAACAAATTCATTTGGCTCTACTTTGAGAAAAAGGTCTTGCAATATTCATTCAATCAGTGCTCATGATTCCCATGCCCCAATTAGGGCCAAGAAATCTACATTTGTATCTAACCTTTACCTATGATGGGGTTGTCCTTTTAATTCAGACTATTTAGAAACACAGCAAAAGGTACAAATGTGACATTTTGATTATGTAAAATGGCTTATCTGGTAAGCAATACTACCAGCCACCAAAATAATTAGCTCTTCTCTATCAGAGGCCATTGAGTCAACTAGAAGTACATATGAACTTCACTGCCTAGTACAGATATTGAGGCTTCAGTTTATAAACAGGTAGATGTTATTAGAATGATAAACGATGTATATTCAACAGCATTGTGCAGAGAGTATATTCAAAATAGTAAAAGTCAGTTTGAAACAGAATCAAATTATAAAATTCTACTCTTAATGCTACAAAATGTTCTTGTGTGGTGG
>NW_011888965.1:1433344-1444481 GCF_000151845.1 Pteropus vampyrus | reverse complement strand
TTTGTGCTAGTTTTAAAAGATCGCTTATAATATACCATACCATCATTATACAGTTTTAGGTCTTATTTTCATCTAATTACCAAATGAGTTTTTCTACCTTATATATTAGTTAAAAATAACTGCATTATTTTATTCTGATTGAATTTAGATTTTTAACAAAATCATGAAACGAAATATTTTACGGCAGCAACTATCCTACAATTTCTAAATCTGTTAAGAAAAAACAATCAAATTGGAGAGCAAGAAGCCATGTTTTATCATGAAGCAGCTACTTCAAGCTCCAATAATCAATGTTTTGTCTCCCTCTTCTGGACTATATAATTATTTTTTTAAAAAACTACAAAGATTTGATATTTTTTCACATATTCAAATAATTGGCCTGACACAAATATAACATTACATGAAGCAATCATTAATACACTATTAAATCAGTAAACTAACAAAACTTCAATGTAATAATGCAATAGTAACTTAACAACCCACAAATACATACTGCCACACTTAGTGTTTTTTTATGGACATCATGGATTATGGATTTATGGATTATAAAAAGGAACACATCAGTAGCATTTTGAATTTATTACCTTGAGCCTGGCCATGAGCTTATACTTTTAACAGGAACTTTCTTTCCGTATGACCTTCTTCAGCAGCCAGGGGGAACAAATTCATTTGGCTCTACTTTGAGAAAAAGGTCTTGCAATATTCATTCAATCAGTGCTCATGATTCCCATGCCCCAATTAGGGCCAAGAAATCTACATTTGTATCTAACCTTTACCTATGACGGGGTTGTCCTTTTAATTCAGACTATTTAGAAACACAGCAAAAGGTACAAATGTGACATTTTGATTATGTAAAATGGCTTATCTGGTAAGCAATACTACCAGCCACCAAAATAATTAGCTCTTCTCTATCAGAGGCCATTGAGTCAACTAGAAGTACATATGAACTTCACTGCCTAGTACAGATATTGAGGCTTCAGTTTATAAACAGGTAGATGTTATTAGAATGATAAACGATGTATATTCAACAGCATTGTGCAGAGAGTATATTCAAAATAGTAAAAGTCAGTTTGAAACAGAATCAAATTATAAAATTCTACTCTTAATGCTACAAAATGTTCTTGTGTGGTGGTTTTATTCCTGTTTTTGTGATTTCACTAATATCTCCTTGATTGACATGTCTAACAGAATTCATCATCTTTTCCCCCAAACTTAGTCTTGCTCCTGACTTCTATGTGAATGCTCAAGTCACCATCATCTCAGTCACTCATGTTTGTAATTTCAGTCATTATTGATTCACACATCTCTTCTGCTCTTTTTAATCTGAAGCTGCGATATTTTACTTCCACAGTCTCTCTCTCTCTCATCTATACCCTCCATTTTGTTCTTACTAACCACTCTCCAGTTCAGGGTCTTATTACTTAAACTACTTCAACAACCCTCAGCTTGATCTCACTGCCCTAGTCTCTAATCTCTCCAATTTCCACTGCTCCATTAATTTTCCCAAATACAGCTTGGACTTTGTCATTCTATTGCTCAAAACCTTCCAGAATTCCTCACAACTCCTCAGCATAACCCTTCTAAAATGACCTTAATCTACCTTTCCAAATTTACAACCTACTACTATGCTTAACCTCAGTTTTTAGTCACCTTAATGAGCTCTCAGGGTTGATTATTAAATACGCCAATACTTCCCTTTGTTCACCCCACTCCAGCCACAGCGACCTCTTCGCTATTCTTTAAATACTCAAGGCACACTCCTGCGTCCAAGCCGTAGCACTTGATGTTCTCTCTGCCTATAAAGCTCTTCCATGGATATCTGAATGGCTCTCCCCGGTTGTGTTCATGTCTCTGTTCCAATGTCATTTGCTCAGAGAGCTCACCTATCTAAAATAGCACATCCCTGACCACTCTCAGCTTTCTCGTCTTGCTTTTTTCCTCTTCATAGCACTTGCCACTACCGGTCATTACATTTGACATGTTTCTTATTGTCTGTTTCCCCTGCTAGAATGTATGCTCCATGAGGAATTTATCGATATGGTTAATCATTCGAGCACCTAGAATAGTGCCTAGTGCATAATAGGTAACCAGTAACATTTGTTCAAGAAAGGAATGAAACTGTGGCTAGAAAAAGTTAACAAGGTCACAGAGAATGACTGAGTGCTGAATCAGGGATTCAAATCCAGGTCTGTCTGCTGCCAAAATGAACACTAATCTGGAAACACCCTACTGCTGCCCTAGGCACTCAATATTAATGTCATTAAATTACCTTATATTTAACATCGTAAGGGCTGGTCATTATAATTCTATTTTCCAATTATATGTAATCATGTCAATTCTAATTTTTTTTCTCCGCAATAGAATAGTGATTTTTCTACCTGTGGATAAATTACTCCTGGTTTGCAGTGAAATCAAATCAATCATCTTAGGTGTTTTCTAAATCTGTATTATGCAATGTGTTACTGAATTTTAAAAAAAAATATTTTGATTGAAAAAGCTGCACAACACTTATTTAGAGCTAGAAGCCATTCAAAAAGTCATTCAGTTCTTTCCATCTCTACCCTACTCTAAATTCTCTTCTGCTACTTTAAAATATCTACAGGAAGATATTTTATAATTTCCCTTCATAGATTGTATCTATAATAAATCTTCAACTACTTTATTAAATCTTTAAAATAACCTAGTCAATATTTTCTTGAGACCGCATGAATTTTTTTCTCAAAGCCCAACAATAATCTACACTACATAACACATAGCTTCCAATAAACAGGTGAAGCATTCTCCTTTTTCCATCCAGCTAAATCTTTCCCACCATTCTTGACCCATAATAAATGATATTAAATAGCACACATCTTGAATACTTTGCAAAAAAAAAAAGGAAAAAAGGCAGCTCATACCCTTATTTAATTTTACCATGCCATCTTCCTGTTCTATGTTTTTCACACCTAGTATTTTGTAGAAATTAATACCTTTAATGAACAATGTAATTTAGACTTACTATTTGCAAGCTTAAAGAAGCTCGCAAATATATGTTAAATATATTAAGTATAAGCAATAAGCTTCAAAACCATCCTGAATTTAGTCCTGTTATCCTCATTTTATGAATGGGGAGACTGAGGTTCAGAAAGGTTAAATTATCTAAGGTTACACAGCTAGTTTGCAGCATAGGTCACTGGATTGCTTATGGTACAATATGTAGCCGAGTGCGAATCTGAACCCAGATCTATTTGCCACTAAACCTATGACCCCTACTAAAATTTACATCCTTTCATAGGGTCTATACTATAGATACAAAAAGACAGACTCTTGGGTTTATAGTGTTATTCAAGGCTATAATTACTATAAAGTATAATAGGAGTATCATAAGAGAAGCCCTTAAGGAACATATAGTAGAAGTATAAGATGAAGTCGAAAGTGATTCCATAAGAGAGATAAAAAGAAAGTACTAAATTATTAAATTAAAAATAAATTATTAGGCAGAAATCAGGAGTAGGGATCAAGATAGGCTTCATGGAAGAGCAGTGGAGGATGGGCAGAATGTTTACAAAGAAAGGAAAACAGGCTATGCAAAAAAATACTAGATGACCAAAGTCAGAGGCAAGACCACATGAGGCTCAGAGGATGGTTATATTCAAGTAACAGACAGTTTTTCAGCCTGATTTCCAAAGTAAAAATTTAAAAGGGGAATAGTGAAAAGTAAAACGGATGGCAGCTCAAGATGAGGAGGACCTCAAATGCCTCCATTTCTGCTCCTAATTAACATCAGAAAGACAAAAGTCAGGGTCATGAAGACATAGTTCATTACATATTCATTCCATCTTTCCAAATGCAGACTGGCTTCTATATCACTCATTTTTCTGACCAACATATGTAGTTTCTAGGCAACCATAATATTTAAAAGTTGTTATTCTAGAAGTTCTTCTCTCTGGAACACTTCTATGAAGTTATTTGCCCATTTTATCAATGAACAAACACCTCCCACCTTTGGAAGATTAATGAGACCATGAAAAATAAGCTGTTTAGTACCTGACTTTCACCACTGATTTTAAAGGTTTTTTTCACTCTTCTCTGTAGTCTCTGGAAAAAAATAACAAAAATATCTCCCCCCTTAAGGCACCCTTCTCACCTAAACTCCAAAACTAATCTCTCATCACTTCCTCTAGAAGATGATTCCTATAGTTTCATTCTTTATTGCAGGATTTGCAAACTCCAATGTAAGAAGTAAGTCATAGAAAAGACAATAGTATGAAATAGTTTACATTGCAAATCAGTCATAACATCTATCCCATTATATTGCCTGTCAAAACACTCTCGGACAAGATGAAGCTTTTCCATGAACCATATAGAGTCTACTGGTCTGCCACTTTGCAGCTTTAACTAACTGTAGCGCATCTTTAGGTCCTGCCTTTATTGTGTTTACCTGGCTGTCTTCCTCATTTGACTTAGTATTTTGAGAGCAGAAGCTATGTTCATTGGGGAAGAGAGACATATAAATGATTTATTAAAATAAAATATGTTAAATATTATAACACTATATACACAGTGCTATGGGAAGGAAGGAGTTATCTAGGACAGCTTCTCCTTTTAAGATTGACATGAAGCTTAATCTTGATGGATATTTAGGAGCTTGCTGGGCACACTAAAAAAAGAAAAGAGCATTCTAGCTCAAAGAAATAGAATATGCTTGACTTAGAAGTATTATAGAACAGGACGTCAAGGAATTGCCAAGTCTTCCTATACAGATAGAGGACAGGCACATGTGATAATGCAACTAGAAATGAAATTAGAAAAGGTGGATGACCAAGGGCATCAGGGAGCCACTTGAAAGTTTTAAGAAGGGAAACACATGATCTCTAGTCACAGTGTAGAACATGCATGAGCCCGGTGGGAGAGGGGAGAGCAAAGACTAGGAGACTACCGATTACCTAGGAGGCTACGGAGATCACAAATGTGTTGTGTGTAAATGATGAGTCTGAACTACGAGATCTACATGGGGGTTATTAGGGGATAGAGTTGACAGTTATTTAGGAAAAATGATCAACAGAACTTGGTAACTGAATATGGAGGAATTGGTAGTATTTCACTGGCTTTTGGCATAAGCCATTGGATTGTTTATGTTATCAAGACCAGAAAAAAAGGCTGTCTCCAGCCCATGTTAAAATAAGCTCAAGATTCCTCTACCATACAAAACTTCATTATTTAATCCCACCCTTCTATACCTAGCAGTTTATAACAGGTCTTCACTGACTCACAGGTCTCCTAGGTAGTCCCCCACCCCAAATAAATCTTTCTCTATCCTTAACCAGTATTTCTCAAAGTGTGCTCTTCAGCCTACCTTAACAGAATCTCCTGCAGCTCTTGATTTTAAAAAATTCTCAGTTCTTGGCCCTAGCCCAGACCCCATAAGAGACAAAAATTGCATTGGATATACTTTCAAGTTTAAGAACCATTAGCCTAATTCATCCTACCTACCTCTATCAAATTTATTTTTCTTAAACTCTGCTGTCCTCATGTCATTTCCTTGCTCAGACTAATTTCTAATCTTCTGCCTAGACTTTAAGATCCTCTTTCAACTTGATTTTTTTCTATCTTTCCAATATACATTCTTTGTTCCTGCTAACTCAACTTCATCTCTCACTTCCCTCTTCCCTACTCCGCCCCCAACAGGATTTCCTTCTTTCTCTAAACCTTTGCATTGAATATTACTTCTCTAATCTGGGAGCTTCTTCACAGTCTCCTCTCCCTAGTCAAATCCCAGCCATCATAACTAACTATTCCAGAAAGCCCAGTTTAAGTCCAGAAGTTTTCATGGAACTTTCTCTAATTACTCTAATCCTACTTCTTGCTCCTATTTTTGAATTATAGTAAGTCCTCACTTACGTTGTTGATAGTTTCCTGGAAACTATGACTTTAAGCAAAACGACATAAAACAAAACCAATTTTCCCATAGGCTAATTGATATAACAAGAGTTAAGTTCCTAAGGCATCTCATCAATGCTATAATAGAACAATGCCGAACAAAACACCATTATTCAAGGACCTGCTGTGCACTTAAGATCAGCATGTACAATTTAAGGTTTGATTATTTAATAATATATTATTGAAACTATAAGGTCTTATTCTTATTTTCTAGTCATCAGTGCACCTAGCACAGTTCTTGGCACATAATATGCACTAAAGAAATATCTGCTGATTTTTTTAAATTATCCTGAAAGATTAGTGGCTTTTTTCCCCTTGATGTCACATGAATTAAAAAAAAAATCAATTTATTAAAGTCGAACAAATATTAAATACATTTGTTATGCTAGAGATGATAGTGATGTCAAAGATGTTTCCGGCCTTGTTTTCTAAATACAGACTGCTTAGTCATGAAGGCAAGGTAATTAGTTACAAATACCTCTCAATTACCATAGAGGCCATGTTGGTATATTACATAATAGAGAAAAACAGTGCCTTGAATATAAAATCTTTAAAAGACAGCAACAGAAAGAGTCTTAAAAGATAATGTAGACGATCACTTCAATTTATCCATTTAATAACAACCTCAGAGAAATTAATAGGACTTGCCCAAGGTCACAGAGCCAATTAGCAGCACCCAGCACAGACAAGCATCCAGGCCTCCTGACTGAACATCAAGGGTTGTTTTCATTACCCTATGTGCTCAGTGATACTAAAATCAAAGTGAGATATTTTAGTAAGAATTCCTGTCAGCATAAACTAACATTTTAGGAGTCTCCTCTTGCCATTCCAAGAAACTGAGGTAAAACACACATTTTATCAGAATCCTAAAGACTGACACAGGCACAGTTCTAAGGTAAAACTTTCTAAGACAAAATATATAAGCATGTTCCAGTTCTAAAACATTTCTCAAACTACAAGAAAAACAGTTACCATAGCTAATATTCATATCACTGCTTTGGTAAAATATACACTGAAAGAAGAACCAAACATATAAAATACTATAAACAAAAATCACTTAATTCCCAAAAGCGCAAATTCACATCTAAGGGTAAAATACATCTTTTGTACTCACCGTAACTTTACTTCCAACTATCTGCATGCAGTGGTCAACGGAGAGTGGTTATGGTGTGTAAAAAAAAAAAAC
Organism: Pteropus vampyrus; assembly: GCF_000151845.1. Taxonomy (NCBI): domain Eukaryota; kingdom Metazoa; phylum Chordata; class Mammalia; order Chiroptera; family Pteropodidae; genus Pteropus; species Pteropus vampyrus. The sequence continues at coordinate 1,437,376 of NW_011888965.1, read as the reverse complement.
AAAAACAAAAACAAAAACAAAAAAAAACAAACAGCAACAGTATTAGTAATTAGAAGCTTTTCACAGAAGTGTTTAGTAAATTAGTAAATAGCTAACCTTTAAGTGCATACTTTTAATAACAGATCTAGAGATTAAAACAAATATATCAGTATTAATTTCTACTGTATTTCAATAAATTCTGTAGAATAAGGATTCCCAAATAGAAGATTATTACTATTTGAGGATTTCTCTTTTAAATGTACTGTAATGGAATTCTCATATAGTGCAATCTAAATATGAAGTAATGCAAGATTAAGTGTAATTAGACATCAGCTATTTTACCAACCCACACAGCCCCTCAAATAAATTAGCAACAGAATTTTTTTCCCAGAAAATATTGTTTTTTTTTTTCTTTTCCTGTTATAACAGGTATACTATTAAGGTTGAAATAAGGTATTTTAGAATATTAATCTTGCATTTAAAGTCATGCATTAAGAAAATTGGAATATTTTATATTGTTATAAATTTGAGGTTTATAATATTCTTTTATATTATACTTGAAAATTACAAGGAAGATAGATTACTTATGAGTCTAGTTTTCTAGGTCATCCTAGCATTTCTATTATAAGATTAGAGTTTTCTATATAATGTGAAGACAAAGCAGCATTTTATATTTGATCATGCGGTTATTCATAAGGAGGAAACAGTTCAAAATTGCAACTTTGATTGAGCTTTTCCTAATGGATAAGAGATAAAAGAATTTCTGAAGGGCAGAGTTGTGTTTGAAAAAAACAAGAAGTAAAATCACAGTCTTAAACATAATTTTGTGCCAAAATCTAAATATAATCATTGTTATCAGATTCCTATACTTGAATATCAAGCAATGTCCAAAACAGAGCCAATCTACAATCTAAAACCATTAATCTAATAGCAGTAATTACCAATATGTTTTCTATTTTTCAGCTAGTACTTTAAAAAAAATAAAATATAACTGAAATCCTATTAAGAATCCTAAATTGAACAGGATACCACAAGAAACAAAAAGATAATGAGTTTCCAAGTAAATTATTTCAGAGGAATCCATGAATCTCCAAGTAGAGAAGCAGCTTTCGTAAAATATTCACTCAACAGACTATTTACAGGCAGCAGTTAGTTATTTAGTTGAATAAAAGCCTCTTTGGTGCCATTAACAGTGTTCTGAATTGAAAGATATGCTATTGACCTAAATTATTCCTCCCACCAAAAAGACAGAGGTCTTATTTTTCCCTTGTTTATTTAGCACAGACATGAGACTAAAAAACATGAACATGAGCCTGTCTTGAGAATAAAGACAGGTCTACACCTAGTGAAATGACCAGAATATGGTCCATTTAATGATTCATTTGGATTACAAAATGACTGCATTTAGCTAAAACATATACAGTGAACAGATTAGATTGGCAAAGGGAAGCTAAGGAAAACTGGTTTGGTCGTGTTTGAGTTCAATTGTTTTACCAAATCCAGACCATGCCTGGAAAAGAAGACCTGAGAAAGAAAATATCTGATAATGGCAAAAGCAAAGCCATAACACGTTTATGCAAAAATACATGTAGATACAATGCAACTTTAATTGCTTAGTATATGCATTAATCTAATGAATCTATAGATGTATTTGGTAACACTATTTAAAATTATTTCCTATTGAGATTTTTTCAAGTCAATGATAGCTCCCAATGGCTCGTGTAGTCAAAAATATAATTTTACACATTTTAAAATCTCAACTTTGTGATTTAAGTTAGAAATAAACTAGTTTCTTAATATTCTAATAGGAACATTGGCATGTGCCAAACTAATGTTAAAATTTCAGTGATTACTTTTTCCTCATAATGGTCTATATAGGCTGTTCTGTTACAATATGCCAGATACCCTCTAAATCACTGACGTAGTATGCCTCTTTCGGGATTATGAATCGGTATGACATCTGCAATATTAACAAAGCTTGGTTTCCCATTTCTTAAAACATGCTGGTGTTTTGAAAACATAGATTCTTCTAGATTATTTGTGGTCAAATGATGTACATGTACCAACTACCCTAGGTCAGGTCCAGAACCGCACGTGCTACAATAAGCAAACAAGCCTAGTTTGCACAGAGAAGAAGTTCTTCACAACTTTATTTGAAGGTCATTCATCACTGTCAGAATTACTCAAGCTACTTTTTCTTTTAACATTCACACAACTTAACATTCTCTATTGTGGGGCTTCAAGAAGGAAAAACTAGGCAGTAGTTTTATTATCTTTTCATTTCCTTTACATTCTCTTATTCCATGCTAATTTTAGCAAAGTTCATTACCTAACAAAAGACTCATTTGCTTTAGAAACAGCTTTTGGGCACATACCTGTGTATAGTTTCATCTTGCTTTACTGTGCTTACCCAGGAACCCAGGAAGATGATGGATGTTTCTTATGGAGTTCATATTTCATTTGTTTGTTTTTCAATTCCAAACAAACTGACTAAGGCATGTGTTAAAGGGGGAAATGTACAATTTATGTTTAAATTTAACTATAATTCTCACATGTTCTATATGTGACTATAAAACATTTCTCCACCAGGGACTCTACCCCTCAACTTTGTTTTTACTTCAAGATGAAAGTTTTGACTACTTACAAAGCATTTTCATAAAGAAATAGGTATAATCATATCTGCTTCAAATGAGAAAACATTTTTAACTAGTGTATCAACATAATGAAAAATCATTAAAAAAGTATAAGATATGCAAGCAGGATGGAAAACTTGGTTACACACAGGCAAACAGCCATACATTAAGTTATCATTTATGCAAAATTTATTGCCATAATAATGAAGAGGTCAAAAGACAAGAGGAATATTTGTCACCAAATGGCATCCCTCTCACATTCAAAAGAAAATTACATATGCAATTTTCTTTGTTTTAACAACAGAAAACACAATACTAATTAATGTCTCCCCCAAGGTGAGAAAGATTTAAAATATACTTATCAACAGGCTTTCTTTCATCATAATATTTGCTCCATGAAAAATATTAGCAAATAAAATGTAGAATCTTATGTCTCTAATGAAAGTGCTGTACACATGTCTGGTGCTCATATGTATGCCGAATGAAACAAAGGTCATACGCTAAATAGGTACAGTACTGATTTTGAGGCAAACACCTTAAACATAGAATTTTCACTGTCTTTTGAGAAACGTTCAATTTCCATTTTTTAAATAAAGCAATTCAAGAGAGCTCATTCACGTTTACCCAAATTTTAGCATTTTAATCTGAAAAATGAGCATATAACTTAAAGTGTGCATTCTTTGGTCATATGAAGAGGAAACGATATGAGAATAAATGAAAACAAGTTCCACATAGCAATAGAATAAAAATAAAAAAGTTAAGGGCTTCATATCATCTCCATCACATTCGATCCTACTTACACAAACAAAACAACAAATGAGCCAGAAACACTAACAAAATCGTCTCATTAAAAACACTACATGATTATTCATATATTCTTATCTATATTTTGCACTCAGATTTAGTTATACAGATTTACTACTGTATTTGCCTTTAGGTATTTGAAAAATAACACTGAAGGTACACCCTGCATTTTTCTAAAGCATTTTACTGTGAACAATAACTTGAGTGTAAAAATGAGAAGAGATTCATCAGAATTTCAAAGTAAAACCCTATGCATCACCTAATTCTATTGAAAACGACGCTCATGGCAAATTTCACTTATCACTCGAAACATATTTCTGCCCTTGGATACCAGAAGAAAATTAAAAAACATGCTGTTGCTCTACTCTGGCAGAGCTGCAATGCGTTATGTTTAAATAGTTCAGCATTCAGATTTAGCTAGCTTAAAGTACAATATGGAATCAATATGATTGTAGAATTCGGAGCAAAATGCATCAGTAATCGCCATTGCAATTATTGTACTGAAATAGCATTAAGAGGGTAGTCAAATAATTTTAGAATATGTTTTTCAAATGAAGAACTGTTTTCTTCACTGGTCAACTTTTTAAATTTAAAATATGCATGTTTTAAACGTACG
>NW_011888965.1:1249961-1431599 GCF_000151845.1 Pteropus vampyrus | reverse complement strand
GAATGGGTGAAAATACTTACAAATCATGCCTGATAACAGATTTGTATCCAGAATATATAAAGAACTCTTACAAATTAATAACAAAAGAAAACAAGAAAAACAATTACAAATGGGCAAGAAATTTGAACGGACATTTCTCTAAAGAAGATATACAAATGGCCAATAAGTACATGATGTTCAACATCATTATTCATTAGGGAAATGCAAATCAAAACAATAATAAGATACCACTTCACTCCTCCTAAGATGGCTAGGATGAAAAAGATAGTAACAACAAATGTTGGTGTGGATGTGGAGAAATTAGAACTCTGCCACATTGTCAGTAAGAATGAAATGATGCAGCCACTTTGGAAAACAGTCTAGCAGTTTCTTTAAAAGTTACATGTAGAGTTACCACATGACCCAGCTTATACCCAAGAGAAATGAAAGCATGTCCACACAAAAACTTGTACATGAATATTCACAGCAGTATCATCAAAGAGTGGAAGCAATCTAAATGTCTGTCAAGTGATGAATGTATAAACAAATGTTATATGTCCATACAGTGAAATGTTATTCAGCCACAAAGAGGAATGATGCACTGATACATGTTATAGAATGAAGAAATGACATTATGCTAAGTGAAAGAAGCCAGTCACAAAAGACCACACATCACATGATTCCATTTATATTAAATGTCCAGGATAGGCAAATTTAGAAAGACAGAAAGTGGATTAGTGGTTGCCTGGGGCAAGAGAGGAGGGGATGAGTGGATTGGGGTGTGACTGCTGGTGGGCATGGTATTTCTTTTGGGGGTGATAAAAATGTTCTAAAACTAATTGTTGTGATGGTTACACAGCTCTTTGAATATACTAAAAAACACATTGAACACTTTTAGAGGGTAGATTTTATGGTATGTGAATTGCATCTCAATTAAAAAAAAACATTTTTATCCCTTTACTCTCCTAGTAATTCTGGCTTAATCAAGTAAATTAATGGGCAAGGAAAAATATTAAAATTATTTTAAAGACTCAGATGTGAGAATGTGGGAGGAAAACAAAGGATCCATAAAAAGTAATCAAAGTGCATTTATCTATTGATTATTAACTTTGTTGACAGCAAGAATCTCATGATCTATATTTGCACCCACTTCAGTGACTCCTATGACAATTCACTCAGTCAATACCTATAAATTTTGCATATATATAAACATAACTGCCCTTCCTATCACCTCTATCACTGTCTCCACCCCTACCGTTCCTATCTTATCTTATTTCTCATTTATATATCATACTTGTTATTGACTTACTTGAAAGCAGGAGACAGCTTCTTTCCAATCTTTCTCTTACATAGGCTAGATTTAGCATTGTTGAATTAGTAAAGTCATATAAACGAGGTTGGATAACGCTTTTAATATAGTCCACAGATACTCATCTATGTTTTGTGTCAAATTTAACAAACCAGGCAGCCTGTCCCATCTTAGGGAAGTTTAAGTTTTGCTAAGTTTTCTTTGGATGACTAGATGTGAAACATGTACAAAAAAATACTAACAGCATGTTAAGGTGGCGGGACTGTGTCATTATTTTTTCTTCTCTACTTCTAAATTTTGAATCACTTATTTACTAGACACTTACCATGCCCCAGTAACTATGCTAGCCTCACTATCGGAGTGCAAATTTGAAAGTCTGCCTGTACCCACAAATTAAATGAATTATTATTTATGAAGCACTTGGAACAATGCGTAACACTTAGTAAATGCTAACTTTGTTAAACAAAAATATATAATTCATGGTCTAGTATGGAAAATAGATATGCAAAGAAATAATTATAATAGAGGCATGCATATGATGCTTGGGCAACTCAGAGGACAGATGGAAAGGTCAAAGAAGTCTTCGTGAGGATTTGGGTCTTGAAAGATGAGAAAAGTCTGAGTGAAAGCAAGGAGACTAGCTAGGAGACCAAAGTGGTCTGCGGTCATATTTGGCCGCCCAACAGCATCCGAACACATCATCTATATTTTAATATACCCTCACAGTGTCAGTCTCACTGAACCAATGAAGAATCCATAAAGACTACATTTGCCAGTCTCCCTTATAACCAGAGTACAGGCATGTGGCTTAGTTTCCACTACTAAAATGCATCTATAGGAGGTGTAGATTCAGAAGTGAACTATGTAAGGAAGCAGGCCACAAGTAAACTACCCATTTTGCTGGCATGGGTGGCAACAGAGGTGATGTGGTTATAGAATTGGTGGCAGCAGCCGATCTTTTTCATCATGACAGTCTGACCAAGTGGTTTTGGGGTGGCAACAGCTCCTTAATCAGACTGATTTCAGTTGTGTGGTTCTAGACGTTATTCCTATAATGTTACCTGGAGCCAGTTTCTGTAACCCTTCTGATTCAAGAGCTACCTAATATCCCTTAATAATATATACACATTTTCTACTTAAACTAGTCCAAGTGGATCCTCTTACATTCAATAATTTGAGCTACTGAAGTAATTCAAGTGACTAGTGATAAGATTCTGAACTGAGAGAGATGGTAGTCAGATTGGACACAAGGAATAAACCTGACAACCACGTAAATATTGTTTGAAAGCAGCATTCTCTCTTTTGGACTAAAGTATATCTAAACCAGCTCCAACACATTTTCATGTGATTGGCTTAGCATCCATTATCCGTCTCTCTCAAATATTCTCCAGTTTGATAAATGAAGGAAGGAAGGGACTTCTACCTCCTTCATCTTGAAATGCTATACTTCTATTAATTCAGCCTCTGATTTTATTATCTTATTAGCAAGCACATCATTCAGCTGACTCATATTGTGTTTGTTTCCATCAAAACCCCTAAGTATTGCTCACATATGCTAGGCTATGTCTCTACTGTCTCAAAACATTGTGGTTAAATTACAGTCTCTGCAAATGTGGTTAGCATAAATCTGCATCCCCCAAGTAGCATCGACTCTGGGCTGCCTAACAAGATTGACTGTCTGTATCTGTATCTTCGCAGCCTGGCCAAAGAATGCAGTAGTGCCACCCTCTGGCAATCTCTAGATAGTTTGCTCTCCTTACATTAACAGTTCTGCATTACAATGTACTCCATTCAATTTTTAATGGTATACACTGCTAAGATCATGCCATCGGAGTAGAATTATTTTGTATGGAGGTAGGCAGGACAGTAGGGGCATATGAGATTATAGACCTCAGAGGAATGTTGTCAAGTTTAAGTATGATCATACACGTGAAGCCTGGTGTCGTTAGCTAGCCTTCGGAAGTGCTAGCTAGTTATCATCGCCTCCTCAGTCGCATTTTTTTTATCACTTTTAATCTTACCCCTTTCTGTTTTAATAGTGCAAGGTTGTTTGTGGTTTTCCTACATACATGATGCAGTTACACACTTCCATTAACTCACACATGATGCTGTTCTCTCCATCTAGAACAATGTCATCCTCACCACTCTCTCTCTCGATTAACCCCCATGCCATCTCATCCCACCAACCTCACCCAAACCCATATCTGGCTAACTCATTCTTACACTAGTTCTTTAGATTTCCCCCAAAACGCTTCACTTAGAGATGACTTTCTTCATTCTATTCTACCATATTCATTCCCGTATTGCAGCAGTTATATTGAAACTATCTGATAAGTCCCTCTCCTTTAAACTATAAGCTAACTGAGAGCAGAATTTGGGTCTTTATCTTTGTATTAACAGCAAAGAACATAGTTCCCGCAATGTACTAAGCATTTAATAAATATTTGTTGAACCAATGTGATATTTAGGACCTTTTCTCTAAATATTTTAATTTGCTTTATAGCCACGATTGTGTTTTATTCCCATAAATTTCCTGCATAGGTTAATTGGGAACACATACCATTCATATGAACAGAAAAGACCATAATGACTCATTTTATTCTTATAGAAATAAGAAGTATACTACTAATTAGGTAGCTAATACTTCCAAATCATTAACTCCAGCTTTATAATACAATCATAAAATTAAATAGAGCAATACTCATAATTCGATATTAATTCTAAAGAATGTAACTGAATATGAAATTACTAAACACAAAGTTCTTATATTACTCAAAAAAACAAAAGCTTTTAGTATGTTTAACATTTAGTTACTAGCACTTCTACAATATATGAGAAAACAGTATTCTGTAGCTTTAAAAAAATATTGAAGTCTAAATAATTGACCATTTATATTTTAAGCCATATCTGTAAACATTAATCATTTTTTCTCCTTCCACATATGCCATGATGTAATTTTCCCATTATAGACAAATTCCTTCACTTCTTCAGCAAACATTGTATTCTTAAAGTTATCACTGAGGAGCTATATAGGAATAGTCAAAGGAGAATGCTAAAAAGTTAAACCAGCTGCCTTTTCATTCATTTATATTCTCATTCATTCGTTCTCATTCTCTCTCCTCTCTCTCTCTCCCCATAAGTCTTTAAACAGAAGCAATATAATTTTAAAAACTTTTTCATCTTCTAACACCATTTTCTAACTCTTACATTGTTTTTCTATTTTGCTTTATAAGAGGTGAATGTCAACCTTTTCCATTTTTACATCTCTTCCTTCCCTATAAGAGAAAAGTAATACTTGTTCCTTCTTTATGCAAGTTTGCTCTAAATTTCTTTACATTTTCTATAAATTGTTTCTGTTTCTGCAACATGTCTTGATCCCAGTTTAAAGCTGGATTTTTCCACCTATTGTCTTAAAAATTTGAATTTGGCTTCATCATCAAATGCTTGCCCTATTCCTTCTGCTTCTCAATAGGAATTATTCAAGTATTCTTTAACTGCTATGTTGAAGGGAGCTGCACTCCTGAAGAGAATAACTCAATAATATCCTAGTACCTAAAACTATGCCCTAGCATGAACAGCGATTATAGTTATGTTTGATTATTTTAAGGTTATAAATTAATGGATTCTTACAGCTTCTGTTTAATTTATTCTTTACTAAAGATAGGTTCCATAATTCCTCTAGGTTCTGTGGACAAGAAAGAATAGAACTTTTTTTTTTCAATAAAAATGTCAAGGATTTTCTACATAATTAAATAACTGTCCATTTTACGTGTCATTAAATAACTACCCCATGTTTTCAAAAGATCTACTTAACTTTACCTATACAGATTATAGCCATATAACATAAAGAAGCTCAGATGGAAACCAAAGTTAAAGGAAAAAAATTGTCTCTACAAACAATATAGAGCCAAAAAGCAGGAAACACAGAATGACATGAAATGACTATTACTGAGTATGGCACAAAAACTCTTAAATTCTGCTCTCAAGTCCTGCTTGAGGGATCCAACTTTGCATACCTACATATACCTCTTTACCATCATGAGGGCAAATTAAGAAGATATATTTAGATATTATAAAACAAAAGTATTATTTTCACTTTCCCATAATCCTTAATCCTGAGTTCAACATTCAATCAGTGGTCCCTAGAGTCGAGATATTACATAAAGGATCCACTGGAATTTTTGAAATATTTATCTGTATTTGAAAAAACAAGGAGATAAGATTTAATATTTAACATAAGAAGAACATTGGAGCCCTTGCTGTATCCATAGGTCCAAATGGTACACATGAGATATCTTAAGGGGAGAGTGGGATACTCACAATGCATATTTGTTCACTGTCGATGTACTGCAACATAATCTACATGTACCTGGTTAAGTGGATTTATAGGTTATTTTACCTATTCTTAACTAAATCAACCCTCAAAAAGACAAAGTGGAAAAGTGGCTTTAAAAGTTTCCTGCAAAGACAACAGATTGAAGATAATAAGATAATACTAATAATGTAAGCACTAGGGAACAAGAAAATGCTAGACTGTTATACCTCCCACTCATAAGTCTGAGCCTTTCATCAATCATATAATATGGTAAAAGTAATGAAAATCTAAGGCTAAGAAGAAGCTGATCCCACAAGATAAAACATTATTAAGGTAACATCGAAATATGGATGGATATTGATTATCAATGAGGACTCTCACTTTATGTGCACACCGTATCATAAAATATTAGTTAATGATAGCACAAAGCCACCTCAAATTAGCAGACCATTTAAAACTCATTTAATAGCAAAAGGCAAAAAGTCTCATGACATTGAGTAAACACTTGGTAGAAGCAGCTGAAATAATATATGCAAAACAACATGGCAGTAAACCAGAACACATTCCTCTGTCAACAAATACTGCTAGAAGACACAGAAATCATTACTAAAAAATGGCTGAAATGAATATTAGAAAAATTACTCAGGGTAGGAGGTTTATCATATAGTTTAATGAAAATACTGCTGGTTTTTCTAAACAACTCAGCTTATATTATTTGCTAGATTGTTTCGATAACAAAATATATAATCTATTTTTCTTTGAGTTGCTAACAGAACAATCTAATAGTGAAAGCATATTATGAAAATAAATGATTTGCTTAATAAAATGATGTTTATGAAAAAAACTCTAAGTGGGAAGTATTCCTGAGTAATGCTACTCCACATGTAAAAATCAAGCCATTGCAAGAAAGAATTTGAAACCAAACTACACAGAGTGCTACAGAGTCATGAATGTAGCTTTTTCTTAAAAAAAAAAAAAAAGTGGGATAGTTCAAATACAGTAGAATATTACAATATTTTAAATGAGATAGGAAGTGAACATGAAAACATGTTGTACCTTACAGAGGTATCTCTGATTATCTCAAGACAAACTATTTAAAAACTGCTGAAATTTAGAATGACCTACGCATTTTTCATTCCCAGAAAGATAAGTGATCCCTTGACACTTTAACAACTAGTAAAAAAGTAACTGTTTAAATGAATGTCATTGGAAAAGATACATACTGACAAACTCAACTTCCAGGTGTGGCCCTTTCACCTCTGCATGACTCACTTCCTCCCTTGCTTCCTGGGATTAGATGCAATGTTTGAGCACACATGGGTAGACGAAAACAAGGATGAGGGTCTACATGTTAAGAATGAAGGAGAAATGCAAACACACGTGTCCCTGATGACATCCGTTGAAGGCCATTTTTTAAAGCCCATTTTGAATCTATTTGTTTAAAAATATAAAAATGCAACACTCCAGATTAATTGCAAGAACAAATGACTGTCATCAAGGATGATAGAAATTTACTAGCCATGGTTCAGCAGGAAACCTTTAATTGATTCATAAATTGGACTGAGAAAAGTTAATACTATGATTTAATAAGTATTGTTAATGATGTTCATGTTCCACTTGGACCTCCATATCTTTGTCAGATTTATGTTTCAACTATAACATATATTAAACCAAATATCAAAATAAAATGATCTGGGAACTAAACCTTCTAATTAGTCTTTTTTTAACAACTTAAAAAATGACGCTGACATTGTTCTCATTAAGAAGTTATTAACCGTGACAGCAAAGGCTTTTTTGTGCCATTAATAAATAAAATAAATTCATTTTAAATCATTTTAAAATCTCGTTCATTTCATGCTTTTCTCATTCCTTACTCTGTATTTTATAATGTACATAGTACATATGTACATGTATATAATTTTTAAAGAAATATATTGGGGTTACTTGCTCAAAAAATATATAAAATATATATAATCTATATATATATATATATATACTATATGTGTGTATATATACATATATGTATGTATGTACGTGTGTGTGTGTATGTGTGTGTGTGTGTATACAGTTTTTCCCTGACAGGCTAAGAAATCAAAAATTTTAGAGACTACTACACTAGTCAAAAGGCTGACAAACTTTTTCTATACAGAACCAGACAGTAAATGTTTAGACTTTGAAGGTCAAATGGGTCTTGTCACAACTGCTCAACTGTGCAATGGTGGCACAAAAGGAGTCACGGACAATATGTATACAAAGGTTGTGACTGTGTTCAACAAAACTTCATTTATGAACACTAAATTTCACATAATTTTCAAGTGCCCTGAAACAGTCATTTGCGGATTTTTTTTCAACCATTTAAAAATATAAAAACAATTCTTACCCTGCAAGCCATACAAAATAAAATTCTAGAGGCAAGGACAGTGTGTCATCTTTCTGCTCCCTGATCCTAATAAAGTATCTGGCTTTCAGTAAAGAGTTGTCAAACTTCTCCATTATGCCAAAATTTTTGTTTGTTTTTTCTTTCTCACAATTACATCTTAGGTTCTGTTCTCCTATATCGCCCCTATTAGAACATAAACTCCTTGAGGGGAGATATTTTTTTTATGGTGTTCTCTTTCTCTCCTCAGAGCTTAGAACATTGCCTAGCATATGGAAAACACTGGACTTCAATGAACTAAATCGTTCAACTTTGGGACTGCTTTAATGCCTTAAAAAATAAAGACAGAAAATTCAGAAGTGACACTGGATTACATAGTATATTCAGGTCTTCTCTGTTTCCTCCTTGAGCCCCTGACACTAGGTTAAGTACTCACGCTAGCCTGCTTCCAGCTGTTCTAGTACCGTGGAAATCATTTGTTGTCTTGCTTGTCTCTCTGACTAAACTCGGAGCTCGATGGGGGCTTGAGAGGTGTCGCATTTATCTTGGTTCCCCTAGCATGTAGCATAGGATTTGGCATTGCACAGAGCAACGACTTGTTGTGAAATGTATTCATGCCAATCAATACGAGTAGAATCTTTCAAACAGTAAAAATACTTTTGGAAAACATTTCTATGTAGAAACCAAGAAGAGAGGCAGTGAATTGTGAAGGTTACCAGCTATAATTATAATAAATTTGCAAACCTAGTTCCTTTAATTCTTTAGTGTGGGACTCCTAGCCTACTACTTCCTCAGTTGTGAAACCTTTGGTGAGAATTATATTTGGTAAGGAAATTAAAAAGTGACCCAGATTTAGTTAACTTGTAGACCTATTTATTGGATGTCACTCCTCCATTCTAAGCTTCTAGAAGTATGTATAAGAAAATAAAAATTATTGACTTTCTAGTCAATGTCTAGTCATTTCTATGATGCTGCTGTATATTCAGTCTACTAATATGAAGTAAGCATACTAAAAATGGAAACGTAACCAATGGAAATCATGCTATCTAGACAAACTCTAAGGATCTAGTCATTTCTGAAAAGTATTGCAATGGTTTGTTATAGATTTTAAGATCTAGTTTATAATTTATTTTATGGTAATTTAAACCATTAATTAAAATTACCTATGCTGAGTGCACTAAAAGGTTCTCATCCGAATTAACCAATTCCTAAAAGACTGGGTTGGGTGAGCAAGAAACCCATAATAATAATCACCCTAAATGTAAATGGAATGAACTCACCAATAAAAAAGCACAGAGTTGCAAAATGGATCAAAAAACAAAACCCAACCATGTTCTGCATCCAGGAGACACATCTCAGCTCCAAAGACAAATATAGGCTCAAAGTGAAAGGGTGGAAAATGATATTTCAAGCAAATGGCATGCAGAGAAAAGCAGGAGTAGTAGTACTAATATCAGAAGAAATAGACTTCAAAATAAAAAAGGTAAAGAAACATATACTGAGGGACACTTCATAATGATAAAGGGAATCATGCACCAAGAAGACATAACAGTTATTAATATCTATGTTCCCAAACAGGGAGCCCCGAAATATGTCAAGCAATTACTAACAGAACTAAAGGGAGAAACAGACCAAAACACTATTGTAGAACGGGATCAAAATATCCCACAGTCAGATATGGACAGATCATCCAAACAGAAAATCAATAAGGAAATAACATCCTTAAATGACACAGTAGACCAAATGGACATAACTGGCATTTACAGAAACTTCCATCCCAAAACACCTGCTTATACGTTCTTCACTAGTGCACATGGAACATTCTCAAGAATTGGCCACATACTGTGACACAGAGATAGCCTCAACAAATAAAAGAGGGTTGAAATCCTACCAACCATATTCTCTGATCATAATGCTTTGAAACTAGAGATCAACTGCAGAAAGAACTACAAGCTACTGAAGAATAACTGGGTCAGAGAAGAAATAAAAAGATCAAGAGATACATAGAAACGAATAATAATGATAGTACAACATATCAAAACTTTTGAGACATGGCAAAAATGGTCATAAAAGGAAATTTCATATCATTACAGGCCTAACTCAAAGAAACAAAAACGAGCCCAAATGAACAACATATGACTTCTTCTTAAAAAAACTAGAAAAACAAACGAAGCCTAAACTCAGAAGGAAAGAAATAATCAAAATTAGAGCAGAATTAAATGAAATTGAAAAAAAAATAAGTAAATGCAACAAAGAGCTGGTTCATTGAGAAGGTCAATAAAATTGACAAATCCCTGACCAGACTCACTAAAGATAAAAAAAAAAAAAAAAAAAAGGACACAAAGAAACAAAATCAGGGATGAAAGAGGGGAAATTACAACTGACATTGCAGAAATACAAAAGATCATACTAGAATACTACGAAAAAGTATATAACAACAAATTTAATAACCTAGAAGAAATGGACCCGTATGTAGAAAAATACAAACTTCCTAGACTGAATCAAGAAGAACTGGAAAATCTAAATAGACCGATCAGCAGTATGGAAATTGAACTAATCATCAAAAGCCTACCAAAATGTAAAAGTCTAGGACCAGATGGCTTCACCAGTGAATTCTACCAAACATTCAAAAAAGACTTAATACCTATTCTCCTCAATCTCTTCCAAAAAATCGAAGAGAAGGCAATGCTTCACAACTCATTTTATGAGGCCAATTACTCTGATACCAAAACCCGGTAAAGATAACGCAAATAAAGAAAACTACAGAACAATATCTCTCAAGATCACAGATGCAAAAATCCTAAATAAGATACTCGTGAACTGAATACTGCAACATATTAAAAAGATTATACACCATAAACAAGTGGGCTTCATCCCAAAGGCACAGGGATGATTCAAAACACACAACTCCATTAATGAGATACACCACATAAACAAATTAAAAAATAAGAATTATATGATCACATCAATAGATGCAGAAAAGGCCTTTGACAAGATACAGCATCCATTTATGATCAAAATGCTTAACAAAATCAGTATAGAAGGAAAGTAACTTAACATAATAAAGACCATATATGACAAACCCTCAGCCAACATTATACTGAATGGTGAAAAACTAAAAACCTTCCCTCTAAGATCAGGAATGAGGCAACATTGTCCACTATCCCCACTGCTATTCAATATAATATTGGAGGTCCTACCAAGTGCAATCCGGCAAGAGAAAGATATAAAAGGCATCCAAATAGGAAACAAAGAAGTCAAACTGTCACTATTTGCGGATGACATGATTCTCTGTATAGAAAAGCCTAAAGACTCCACAAAAACACTATTAGAAATGATAAGCCAATACAGTAAAATTTCTGGATATAAAATCAACATTCAAAAATCCATAGCATTCCTATACTCTAATAATGAAGTGTCAGAAAAAGAAGTGGAAAATATAATTCCTTTTGCAATTGAAACAAAAAGAATAAAATACCTAGGAATAAACTTAACGAAACATGTAAAGGATCTATATAATGAAAACTACAAGATCCTATTAAAAGAAATCAAAGAAGATACAAAGAAATGGAAAGATATTCCATTCTTGGAGTAGAAGAATCAACATAGTTAAAATGACCATACTACCAGAAACATTATACAGATTTAATGCAATCCCCATCAAAATCCCATTGACATTTTTTAAAGGAAAAGAACAACAACAACAACAACAACAACAAAAAGAAAAAACATCAGATTTGTATGGAAGCACAAAAGACCCAGAATTGCCAAAGCCATCCAGAGAAAAAAGAACGAGGCTAGAGGCATCACTCTGCCCAACTTCAAATTATACTACAAAGCATCAGTAATCAGAACGGCATGATATTGGCAGAAAAACAGACACACAGACCTGTGGAACAGAATTGAGAGTCCAGAAGTAAACCCACATTTACATCGGCAAATAATTTTCTACAAAAAAGTCAAAAACATACAGTGAAGAAAGGAAAGCCTTTTCAATCAATGGTGCTGGGAAAACTGGAAAGCCACCTGCAAAAGAATGAAACTAGACTGTTGTCTATCACCACACACCAAAATTAACTCAAAATGGATTAAGGACCTGAATATAAGACCTGAAACAATAAAATGCATAGAAGAAAACATAGGAACTAAACTCAAGGACCTTGGACTTAAAAAGGATTTTATGACTTCAAAAGCAAGGGAAAAGCAAAAATAAATGAATGGGACTACATCTAACTAAAAAGCTTCTGCTCAGCAAAAGAAATCCTCAACAAGGTAAAGAGACAACCAACAGAATAGGAAAATATATTTGCAAGCAACACCTCCGATAAGGACCTAATATCTAAAGTATACAAAGAACTCATACAACTCAATGACAACAAAAAAGAAAACAATCCAATCAAAAAATGGGCAGAGGATCTGAAGAGACACTTCTTCCTAGAGGACATACAAATGGCCAACAAATATTTGAAAAGATGCTCAACATCGCTATCTATTAGGTAAATGCAAATCAAAACCACAATGAGATACCATCTCACACTTGTTAGAATAGCTATAATTAACAGGACAAGTAATAACAAATATTGGAGAGGATGTCGAGAAAAAGGAACCCTCATACACTGCTGGTGGGACTGCAAATTGGTACAGCCACTATGGAAAACAAGTTGGAGATTCCTCAAAAAAACTAAGAATTGATCTACCATATGATCCAGCAATCCCTCTACTGAGTATTTTCCCCAAAGACTTGAAAACCTATATTCAAAAAGATATTTTCACACCGATGTTCATAGCAGCACTATTCACACTGACCAGGACATGGAAGCAACCGATGTCTTTAGATACATGATTGAATAAAGAAGCTGTGGTCCATATATACAATGGAATATTACTCAGCCTTAAGAAGAGATGAAATACTGCCCTTATCGACAACATGGATGGAACTCGAGGTAATTATGCTCAGCAAAATTAGCCAGACAGAAAAAGGTGAAAATCACATGATATCACTTATATGTGAGATATAAACCTAAAAGCAACAAATGAACAGGACAAACAGAGACTCATGGGCATGGACTATAGACTAGTGGTTACCAGAGGGTAGGGGGTGGTGGAGGAAGGGGGAGGTATACAGGGTAAAGGGGGTCAAATATGGGGGGTGGGGGGAGGGTGAAGCGAGTAAAGAGGATCAAATATATGATAGCTGAAGGAAACTGGACATTGGGTGGTAAACACACAATGGAATATACAGACGTCAAATGATAATGTACACCTGAAAATTACATAATTGTATTAACCAATGTTACCCCAATAAACTTAATTAAAAAAATATATATCGCAAAAAAGAAAAAGAAAGAGAGAGAGAGAGAGAGAGAGAAACAAACAAACAAACAAACAAACAAACCCATGATAGCAGTCAGGGGAGAACAAGTACACTTGTGCTAAGGTACAACACCTGGGGTTCAACGTTAAATAGTCTCTAAAGCGATGAAAGGCAAAAATGAGAGGACAAAATTAAAAGCTTTGGGATTATTTATGAGAGTTCTAGCAGATGGAATATGAGATAATTTAGTATTTATTGCATATAACTATACTATCATTAAATTACACCAAAAATGAAAAATATATTAATATAAATTACTGAATAGAAACAAAGTGTAAAACATCAAATTTGCATGTGGAATCATATATTAAACATCATCATTAATAAATGAAGTTGAAATGAAGAGTGCCTAGAAATTAATCATAAATCATCACTAGCCTCATCTTTTGCATATAACAAAACTAATGACCTATATTAGAACACAGTCCTTATCGACATATTTATATGAATCCGAAGTCACCAGTGTAAGCTGGACTTCCACTCAATGGATCCTTGTGCTAGCTAATAGAAATTAAATTTCAACTTGAACGGCTAAGACGTCCCTATATGTTTATTTCTTTAAGCTTAAAACAGAAATCCCCTATTCTCCACCAAAAAAAAAAAAAAAAAAAAAAAACAACTGCATACAGAAGAGCAATAATACTCAAAAGGAAATGTACGTGTCCAGAAGCATTTCTCTCCTTGCTGTAATTGCATTAATTCAATTTGGATAAAAACAAGTTATCACTATTAAATATTAATAGTCCTTAAGCCTTATACTCAATGTACAAAAGCCAGTTCAGTTATTCTCAATAACTTCAAAGGCTTGAACATGATAATAAACCATAACTTAAAATGTTGAATAGTTATTCAATTACAACATTATTAAGTTCCTTATATTTAAATTGGAAGGGAGGAGATATCTCACTGCTCCTATTTAGAGGCAATTCAAAATGCCTCCGATTAACATGAGAAAGGCTATGAATATGAACCTCATTCAAATTTGAATTTTGGGTTAAAGATGATGTATATTACTAGTATAGTTCAGTCATCACTTAAAATCACTCCCCAAAAATGTGGAAACAGTATTATTATTTTGGTATTACTACCTTTACCCACTGTGGAAGATTAGAAAGCATGGCTCTGGGCAGAGCAAGGGAATAGGAATCTTAAAGAACAATTATAATTTACCCCATGCAGGTAATTATAAAATTCATATAAAAAACAATGTTTTTTTTCATTCTTGAAAGTTTTAATAAAAGAACCACTTCGTAATTTTCAATAATAGTAACCATACTCTAAGAACAAAATTCAGTTTTACAAACTATTGACAACACCCTGCTAATAAATAGTGTGTGCTCCATAAAATAAACGATCACCTAAAGCTTCAAATTTGGAGCTTTAAATCTGTCGGCAATAGCCATTGATACCATCACTCAGAAGATCTGTCTATAATTGCTTCACTGAGTATCCTCAATATGAAAAGTGACACAGTAACACACAGAACAGATGTCAAAGTCAATGAAACATTAGTAATATCTACTAATAGTTAACTGGACTCGTTTCAGGATTTTACTTAGCTATAAAGAGTCAAGTGATTTTTAAAATGAGCTATTAGTAATTAAATAAGAGTTATAGTAATCAAATAAAAGTGAATACTTTTTAAAAATGTCCCACAGTAATTTCAGTTTTAGCCCAATATCCCCTATTATCTACATCTACAAGCCTGTACACTGAGAACCGCTCTTAATAGATATGATCCTCAGGCAAAACAAGTGTTTCAATTATCAGAGTAAGATAGGATAACATTTGAATATCGCCTTTCATTATTCAAGCTTTCACCAAAAGTTTCACCAAAATATATCATTACCTAGAAACTGCAAATAATAAATTGTATCAGCGATTTTAAAGAAATTTATTTCTTGTCAAGCAGTTCAAAGACACAGGAGGAAAACCAAATCAATGCTGGGGGGTGGAGGTGGATGCATTTCAAATCGGACAGAATGATCAATTGCATCAAATGTTGCTGATAGGTCAATTAGGAGGAGAACTGAAAATTGACCATGGGATTCAGCAGCATGAAGATCTCTGGTGACGCTGATAAGTTTTGATGGAATGGTGGGATAGAAGCCTGGCTTGAGTGAGTCTAGGAGAGAAAGTGAGAAGTGAGAAATGAGAAGTAATGAATGTAAACAAAATTACTGGGAAGTGTTTTGTTTCAAAGGAGAGTAAAAAGAGCAGTAGCTGGCAAGGGAGATAAGGTCAAGAAAAAGTTTTGTAAAATGAGACAAGTTGTATGCTGCTGTATAATGGCAGAAGGAGAGGAGAAAATTATTATAGCAGTGTCCTTGAGGAGGTGAGAAGGATAGAACTTCATAAACAAATGCAAGGATTAGAAGATAAAAAGTTCACCTATGGTGACAGGTAGCAAGACAAACTATGTGCCTGCAGATACTAAAAGTTAGGTAGATGTATGTGGTAAAAGTTCTCTTCTGATGGCTTCAATTTACTCAGTAAATTAAGCAGCAAGGTCATCAGCAGAAAAAAAAAATATGGGTAAGAGTTTTGAGAATTGAACAGCAAAGTAAAGATGTGAAATAGTCATCTAGGAGCACAGTTGAGGGAAAAATTGCATAGGGACATAAAAAATGATCATCTGAAAAATGAGAGCCTTCTTGGAGCTTTGGAAAAAAATGTTTCAGAATCATTAATAGGGCAATAGTGGATTAGAACGGGCAAAAAATGAAGGAAAGGAGATAAACTGTTAGGAGACAAGAACAGCTGGAGGAAACAAATGTAAGAGTCATTGCAAAAGCATAACGATGGTATTTGGCAAGCAATTAGAAGTGACTGAGAAAACCAATGGAATAAAAGATGGCACATAAGCATCAAGCTTAAGGGAACTGTGGAGTAGGGCAATGCCACTGACGAACTCAACGAACTACTTCAATACTGTAAAAATTAGCAACCAATTGGTCAGCAGATTAAAGCAGTAAGAATAATTTGAGTGAGGTTTGACTGAAGAGAAGAAATAAAAATTTTAAATATTAAGCATGTTAATAGTATCAAGGAATGTTTCTGTTTCTGTTGTTGTTATCACTGTTCGGGGTGATTAAGATAAGGCATCCAAGTGTTAAACTGAGGGGCAATTTAGGTGATTGAGAAATACTGGCAACTAAAAACAGAACAGAACTTTATTTGATAAAGGGAATGCAACAACATTTATAAAGTTATTTATACAGAAAGCTTATATATCAGGCACTATTCTAGGAATATCATCCCCTTTAATCCTAAAGATAACCATATGTGGTAGATCTTTTATACCTTTGCTACAGTTAAGGAAAATGAAGTGTAGAAAGGTTATATAATCTTTTACTGGCAGAGCCAGAAGACAAATCCAAGTGAGAATGACCCCAAAGTCCAAGATCTTAACCACTAAACAATACATACTTTGTAAAATTAGGAGCCTGGGAGAGGTAACATAGGTTATTTAGCTTCTGCAGAGAATTTCAGAGTTAAAGATTTCACACAGGTGGAATCATTCCAAAGAATGACTCAGTCCAAGGTGTACTCATGCCTATAATTAGTTAAATGTATTGATACAGAGGTCAGAGTTTTAAAAATCAAGAAACTAAGAGCAAAAATGCATGGGGTTATCAACATAATAGTTGAAATCACCAAAATGAATAGCAAGAGAAAAGTCAAAACGATAGCCAGGTGCTATTATCATCAAGGAAGATCAGCAGATAACAGACTTCACAAGAGAAAGGGTTTTTGGAAGATGGTTCAAAGAAGATGGCATGGAAGGAGCCGCAGGAAAAAGAGGGTACAACAGTGTACCACAGGACTAGCGGGAAGGGCTGAAGAGGGTAAGATTGTCAGGCCTCCTGTCAGGGAGAAAGCCAGATGCCAGCTGTGACTAGATGGAAGGAACAAGCAAGGAAAACTTGAAAGATAAAAGGAATTGAACTTTCAACGGTATTTACTGATGGGCTATTAACTCTTCAAGGCACAGGAGAAAACTACTGGGGGTGGGGAGAGAGGTTTCATAATGGGCAGAGTAGAAGGGTCTACATTTTCAGTAATTCTTAACTTTTTATTTTGGTGTGAATGAAAGGACCTTTGAAACTCCTGTGAACACTAACTCTAGATAGTCAACCCCCCCAAAAAAAATTACAATAATAAGTTGGATAAAACTGTAAATGAATGAATCATGAGTCAAGATCTTCAGTTCTTCTCTGGTCAAGCAAATCAGTGCAATATAGCCCAATGCCTCATCTCTCCTCTCTTCTACCATAAACTACTGAATTCTCAAAATCTTGTATTGTCTCATGTAAGAAATAATCTAGACCATAAGCTATAAAATATATAAGCAACGTGCTAGGAAATGTTGGTTGTATGACTTACTGGGAAGAATTACACAGAACAAACTTGGAGTGTTCTGTTCACGCTACTGTTTTTATACCTTCTTCCCTCCCAATTCTATTTTATATACCCAACAAGATACCTTGCGCAGCAAAGAGAACTTAGTGCTGTTTTGCTTTATTGAAACAGGAACACAAATTAGTTAATTGAAAAACTATTTTGATATGCCAGAGACTACCAAATACTAGAGAATACAAGACAGCCCCTGCTTTTAAGAGCTCATACTCGAAGAGATAGACAGGTAAGAATGTTTAGCTCAAAAAACAGATACTTTTGAAAATAGTTCTGCTGTATCAACAAGCTTCTGGTCTCTCTTTTCGTGATATAAACATAGTCTATACAAACACACTTACTAAAAACCCAGTGCTCTTCTGGGCACATGCATTTTTAAATTAAAACAAAATTAAGGCTCTACTGTACCATCATTTTTTCAAAGAGATCCAGTACTTCCTTTTCTGACAAATTCAAAGATCGTTCATCGTATAATGGCTGAGCTGCTGGAAATTCACTCATCGCAACTTGAGAATCGATAGGATGTTGAATAAGAGGTTTTTCTTTTTTGACAGTAGATTTTCTAAAACTTGTAATTCGGTCACGCTGCAAAGAGAAAAAAAATAAGCCAAAAGAAAGAGATTGAGTATCACGAAAATGAAGAACTGAAACATCAAAACGGCACTTAGTATAATATACATCATTACTGTCTTTTTTGACAAAATGTTATTTTAAGCAGCAAGCTCCAGTTAGAGATTGTACTATTTTGAAACCCTGAAGTAGCCCTTCAGCCTCAGCAGTCTGGGGGGTGAAAAGTACTCTTCAAAAGTAAAACTTAATCCCTTGTCATTTGTTTTGCACAAGAAGCAAGTGGAAAAAGTCCTGCATCCAAGTCATGTGGTTGTTTCAGGGAGAATGTATCTCTGTTGGCAACTTTGGAACTATGAGAAAAAGAGAAAGAAAATAAAAGAGCTTCCAATATTCACTTCTAAGGGGAATTATAGTAATGTTTCTCTTCTTCAAAGTGCCAAAAATTGTGACAAGTATCTGAATACTTTGTCAGTGTAGCATTAGAGTATAATGATTAAGAGCACAGATTCTGAAGCCAGGCTACCTGGGTTTGAATCTGCCATTTACTAGCTGAGTAACTTGTGCAAATCAGTTGGTCTCTCTCTGAACTTCTTCACTTCTAAAATAGGGATAATGACTTAATACTAATGATATTACCTATACCATAGGGTGATTGTGAGATTAAAATATGTTGATGTGCTTAATGCACTTAGCTTCTATTTATTATTGTTGCTGTTACTAATATTATTATTTCCCCTATCTCTGTCTTCCTTAAAAGATGGGACCAAGAAGCATCACCTTTTCCATTTACAGAAAACACAACATAAACAGAAATATCTTAATCCTACAAATACTATTAGGAAGAACTTGCTATTTAATGGATATTGACTCAGAACCACTGATACCACGTACAATCTCTAATAATTAGCTTGCTATTTCACATAAAGTACATTAACTCCAGTTGCATGTAAACAGGGCATTCTGTTTTAAACCACAGAACTTAGACATCAAAAATTAGTAATGACCATAAAACTGAATGCAACTCAGTTTTATTCTGGTTTCTGTTAGGAAACACATGCATACATACTGTTAGCTCAAGTTAAACCGGCAGACATATATTAGATGCGAGGACAGCACATCTTCACTGCCTGTGAGTCCTTATAAATGACTTCAACAATACAAAAAGCATCACAGAAGTTATTACCATAACTTATGTAAATTTCTGTTGACCCCCATTAAAAAAATACTTTTCATTTTGATTCAAAGAACACTTTTTTTATTAAAAGGTGTACTTTGAAAGAAATATGAGCAGTTTTAGGCAGCTTATTTAGGATTACAAAATTGATTTTAGTACAGGGTTGCTTACAAAAATATTATGAGTATATAAATCATATATAATCATATAGAGTGGGAAGAAACCTGAAAAATCATCTAGATCGACGCTCTTGTTTCACAAAAAAAAAAAAAAAGACTCGCTAAATGCATAAGTCCCTGGTTCCTTTCCCAGTGTTCACGTTAAGATTCATTTCTTTGAATCACCTTGAATTTTCAGATTTTCTTTTAACTCCGAGGAAAATCAAGTTGGTTTAGATACATAATATATCTTCAAACAACTGAAGAAAAAATATTAAGTAATCCCAAATAAGCTGAGTATATATCCAACAGTCAAATTTCACTAAAAGATATGGTGGACATGAAAGCATTTAAACATGCAATCGATCATGAAATCAACATATCTGTTTCTGTCCCCTCATATCACTTCATATTTACTTTTGCAGTGCTAGTTTTGTTTTTTTTTTTACTGAGTAGCATTATTTACATATATCTTTGATCTTTCACCATGCCCTTCATTTATATCTAGAAAACTGGCTTTTGCTTTCAGCTGTATTTCAACAAACAAATGAATTTAAGCCATATACTTTCACATCCTTAAATCATTAACAATATTTTGCATTATTTGTAGATAGGTAGCTTCACCAAGTAAAAAACTGGTGAAGCTATCTATCTTAAAATACCATTTTCTTTAAGTTTAGCTACAAAAGGGCACATTTAAATGTTAAAGCCCACAAGTTTTAGTAAGTTTTACTATAAGATTCAGCTTAAAAATATTTAAGAATTTTAAATATCTGACTAACATAATAAACTTAACTTTCTATTTTAATTTCTTCCAATATTAATATTTAACATATTCATACTCAATTTACTTGGCTATCAAAAAAGGAAACATCTGTGTTTTCCAGACTTAAATTGATATAGAGATTTAAAAAATTGGTTAAGGTATACATTCAGATGATATCAAAATTTTGTTGAGAGTTCATACAATTGTTTATATTAACATTAAAAAAAGTCACTCTTGATAATTCTTCCATCCTACTGTGCTTTGTAAACATCTAAACATTTTATATCTTACATATATCAATGCTTTAATGTCCACTCACTTTAATAAAAAGGCAACATGCATAAGTAATATAACATGCTACTAAGACACCTTACCACATCATCTGCCAAAGTTTTTATTTGAATGTTCTATTAAAACCAAAAGAAAAAAAAAATACCTGTCAATAAGAGAAATTCATAGATACAAGAAAATATCTGAATGACTCTCGCTTTTTAGTTTCTCAACTATCACTAGTTTAAAAGAATTACAAAGTTTAATATATAAATGAGTACATTTTTTACAAAAGGAAAAAATACTTTTTAAGGATCAAAAATGAAGGTGGGGGGTATTTGTTTTTAAAGATGACACATATGGTCTCAAAGTCGCATTTGAATAAGACTTCTTGACCACAGTACTTAAACATGACAAAAGATATAGCAAAGCCATAAGCCCTTTCAAGTTTTTTTTTTCAGTTTTAGAATGAATAATCATGTTTTTACAATGCATAATTTTTTAAAATTATATGAATAGGAAAAATGTCACATTTAATAGTAATGAAATATAATAAAGCAGCTCAGTCTAGAACTCAGTTACATCTGATGGATGCTTAAAGGACACCTTTATAAATATTCTGGGTAAAACTGAACTTACTAATTCTGTTAACATATGCCTATTTCTCAAAAACTCCAATGCATTTTTTTTTTGCATATGGTTTTCTACTTCTAATGCTGAGAATCATTGGAACTGGTGCATTCTAGTTAATAAAATAGAGTGGTTAACAAAAATATGGGCACCATTATTTGAAGAATTAAAATAAAGCAATACTAAAGTAAAGTAATTAATAATTTAATAATCTTTCGTGATTCAGAAGATATTTTTGAGATCTTACAATCTTACAATAACATACAATGAGCATGAAGGGTAGTTATTATTATATTATAAATATGTTGAAGTGTCAACTAAGACATGATTAGGGAAGAACCTGTTTTGTTTAAATTCCTGTTAGGAATTGAAATTAACTATTCTACTATATCCTGTACACTTATTACCTACAATATAAGCTGAATAATGTGCATCAACTTGGTCTTGTATGCTCAAATACCATTTTACTAAAAAAATATGGTCTCACAGGTGGCGAGAATTCCACTGAGTTTTAAGTAAGTGAGAATTATTGGTCTCAGGATCTCAAGAAATTGTCTTCAAATACCACCAACCAAATGCTGTTAAAGATCATCCTTACCTGGATCAGCTGGGACAAATATACTATTATGTGTACAGTTCACTGTCTACTATTAACCCAATGATTCCCTCAGGGATCTACACTTCTACATCTTTGTACTATGTCTTCATCACATCCTATGACATAGACCCCAATCAATCTTTACTGCCTAGGCAAAATAAAAGAAGGGGGATGATCTATATCAGAACTGAAGCCATTTTAAGAGAGATCAATTTACCCTACGATTATCTCCAGCTGATATTTTCTCTAATTTTCCTAGTGGGTTACAGAAAACTTTTATGCACAATGACAAGCTTCATGATCTCCTGTAATGAAAAACTGAGTGAGAAATGTCAGAGCCTCAAAAGTGCCTCAACTACCCTGCTACCATCCGGATGTGTACCTGAACCAAATGATTAGATAGATTATATAGTTCTTCAGCAACTCCTGATTTTTTTTCTTCCATCTTCTGGGGGTTATAAAATCAAGATTGGAAACACATCTATATCTTCAAAGTGAGAGTGTAAATTAAGGGGAAATATAATTTGATTTGGTCAAATTTTCTAAGTTAAGGTACACATATGTCTGGAATGCTTTAAATCTATATCTCAGTTGTCTATATGTTGACAGTGGGGGACAGTAAAAAGAAAAAATGTATTACTAGCAATATCTCCACCTTGTCTTACAGGAAGAGACTTGAATATTTTTCTTTTTAAAATTAACATTTCTGTCTATATTCTATCACATGTTATGGAGTTAGAGACTATTAAAGTTGGATGGAATTTGAGATCATCTGGTCAAAACCCTCATTTTACAAATGATGAAACTGAAGCTTGAAGAGTGCGACTTGCCCAGGGACAACAGATCTGGTTACTACTAGACACTAATTCCTAGTCAACATACAACCTTTTCAGTGAGTATAGTCAAGCTCTAGGATATTAGGATTGAATTACTGAATTAAAACATTTCATGGTAATCTCAAATTCATAGACACCATTTTAGGTAACTGCCTTTTGCCATTACCCTGGGGGTCAAGCATCATTCCAAAGAGCATTACCCTGGCAACCACAGTCTTTCCTCAATACATTTTACATGTCATCCACCGAACTCACTTTGACCAATATGCTCTATGTTCATCAAGTGGCTAATTAATTTGATATTTTCCATATACAAACTATATGCAAATTTAGATTATTCGGTCTTCCACAATTCTTAAATTTTATCTTCCTAATCATTCTTTAACACTGCCAAAATTCTACAAGTCAGACACTTTCCAGGTAGGTGGCAAGAGGTTAAAAAAAAAAAAAAAGATAAATTAATAACCCAGTAGAAACACTACATGAACACAAAGTGAGCAAAATGTGGTCTCAGAGGGTCAGGACAGACTTTTAAAAAGGGAGGATAACATTTATTTTACTGGTACTATCTGCATTCCACTGATCCAGGTTTAAGACTTCTGTGTCACCTTGGTCTCCTCCCCCACGTTCCACAGCCTCCTAATCATTACCATTGCTTCCATTCTCTCATTGCCAAAATCATCTTCTTAAAGCAAAGATTGGGTTCAAGCCACCATCACCTCTTACCTAGATTTCTGGAAAAACCTCCTAACCTGTCTCCCTGCTTCCACCTTTACTCTCCTACAGTTAATTTTGAACACGACAAAGTAATACTGTTAAAATTAGATCATGTCACTCTGCTCAAAACTTTCCAATGGCTCCCTATATTCACTCCAAGTGAAAGCCAAAATCCTTACAATGGCCTACAAGACCCTTTTGATCTGCACATTCTCTGTATCTCTCTGACCTGTCTTCTACTCCTGTCCCTTTCATTCAGTCAGCTCCCGTCACAACGACCACTTCGTGGTTCCTCAATAAGGCAATAAGCCACAAGCACCGGCTCTTCTCTGCCTGGAAGGCTCTTTTCCATTATCCATAAGACTTACTCCATCAACCCCCTTTTGAGTTTTTGCTCAGTGAAGCCTACTCTGGCCATTCTATTTAAACAGAAACACACAACTCCTCTGCACGCTCCTGGCAGTCCTGGCCTGCCGTGCTGTATTCTACTTTTCCTTGTTTCAATAGGACTTATATTTTAATATAGTCTATACTTTATTATTTTTTGTCTGTTTCACCCACTAAAAATGTGATTTCCATGAGAACAGGGTTATTCACCTGTTTGGTTCAGGGATGTACCCTTAATGCCTTAGAGCAGTGCTTGGCACAGGCACACAGAAGCTCAATAAAACTTATAAATGACTATCACATGCCCATTCACATTCAACGGCTCCTCATGACCTACAGAATAAAGAACATCATCCTTACTATGGCATTCAAAGTCCTGTATTAATCAGCTCTAGGGTACCTTCTACTTCTTTCCTTCCCTCATGATCCATATGCTATAGAAAACAAAAATAGAAATTCTATTCCCAAATATATGCCCCACTGGGTCCTGTTTTTGTACCCACTGTTCCCTCTACCTGAAGTACCATCTAGCTAGATACATTTCTATTTCTAAAGCTATCCCTGAGTTTAATGTTTGGTTATTGAGAAACCAAATGTTGACAATACTGAAGAAGGATTATACTTTGTTTAGTGTTTTCTTAAAGATTTTTTTTTTCCTAACAGGTATCTTCAAGAATGATAGAGCATCCTCAGGCACATAGGAAATTATATTCATGTACAAAAATTATTGCAATTACTTATGATAAAGAACCATAAAAAAAACACTCTGCTCACCTGTGATTTCTTGATTTATAAGCTTCCTTCACCTACAGAGTGTATATCTTATATAACTATGCACATTTGACTAATATGAATATTTTCTCATAGGTTTCCCTCACGTAAAAAAATCTACTTTCATAAATATCTGCTTGATACCATTATTTAGAAATCTTCTTTATAACTGTCCAGAAAAGAATAAACAAATGTCTATTGAAAAAGAAAATCTTTAAGCAGATATGAAGAGTTTTGTATTTCAGAAGGGGTGACTTTTGGCCACTGGACATGAAAAACACATTGAAATTATTGTGTAAGTTACAATTAATTTATCTGCGCGATAGAAAATAATTTTTTTCTTCCCCACGATTGTCTTTCTATATTAGTAAAAAAAAAGAAAGGTACAAAAGGAGTTGAGAACAATAACAAAAACCAATACCAAAATGAAAGAGTTCTGACAAGAGTAAGTCACAGTCAATTTTACACAAACTGACTTTTAAAACATATATTTTTACATGATTGTATTACAATACAATCTCAGTAACGATAATGTTCTACAGGGACAAGCACTCGAATTTTATCTGAACATCATTTATACAGGTGCACACATCTCTTTCACACCCATGCATGCAGACACGGATTTTACCCCTGTGTACAAACTATAGAGCTACTATGCAGTTAAAAAAAAATGACCAAAAAAACTTCATTAGAGTCACAGCCCTGAATTAAAAGCACTCATTAAAGTCATTTTAGTATGTTTTTATTGTGCAAATCTAACGATAATGGTCATTAGGATAAGGACATATTGCACCAGTAAATATAGTGACCATATATTTCATTAAAATCAACTCTGGAACAGCAATAAGCTTGTGCATTAGTCAGGCAATCAGAGTTTAGTAAACTTCATTTATGATCAGTTATATTAAATATAACTTAGAACAGTATTATATGAGGATTGCATAATTATAAAAGTATCATTCTAGAGTCTTAACCTCTTAAGAGAAATGGCTGATTACTTATAAACTCTAATGCTGAAGTTCTGATTGAAATGCAAGAGTCATTATTGCAAGAAAATTAAGTTTTGATTTTCTCAATCGGGGGAAATTAACAAAAACAGCAAAATGTAAAGATTCAACTCTCTATGGATAATGTTACATAGTAATACAATGTTTTATAAACATCTTTTAATTATTCTAGTACCACAGAAATTGGACAACTAAATTGTATATAATTCAAAAGTCTTAGGACCAACTCAAAAACTTAGTCACATTATTTGACTATTCTCTTTTAGAGAAAATAAGTTGGCCATCATAACAAAGATGAAGAGTCAATTATTTACCCAGCTTTAAGTTTCTTGCTCTCTAAGAAGGGTAGGGCAACATGACACAGAAAATCATGTTCAATTCAATTGAACAAATATTTGAGCATCTACTATGCACCTGTTCAGTGCTGGGCACTAAGAATACAATCATAAACAAAATAAGCATGAGCTCTTCCTTTATGGAAGTTTAGTTAAACATGAGATGAATGTAAGAACAATCACAACAGAGAAATTCTGAGAGCTCTGATATGGTAGTACTCTAATATAATCTCCATATACTTTGCACATTAGAGGGGCTCTTAAGTAAGGCCAGCCACATAAACCGCTGATCGAGGGTTTGAAATCTCTAGACAATATCCCTGCCCAATACATATTCAAATCAGCAGCAGTAGCAGAAGGAAGTAGTTACTCTTCATTGGCCTGCCTCCCAATTTTACAGATCCTGTACTTACTCTAAACTTCATAAATCAGTAAAACCCATCAAGACAATTCAAAGCCATTTAATCACCTGGTAACCAAGCTGAACATTCTGTTTAGGCATTTGAATACTTTATTACAAATATTTTTTTTAGTTGAGTACCTGTCAGTTATATGTAGTTCACTAAATACATACATACATACATATGTGTGTGTGTGTGTGTGTGTGTGTGTGTGTGTGTGTGTGTGTGTGGAGAGAGAGAGCGAGAGAGAGCGAGAGAGAGCGAGTGGGAGAGAGAGAGAGAGAGAGAGATTTTTAGAAATGAGATCAATGTAGAGGTTTGATTCTAAGAAGACAGAAGGAAAGCAAATTTTGGCTTTCAAAATCGTTGCATTATTATTGTCTGTATTTAAAATACTCCAAAACATTCTTTCATCTCCTTTCTAACAGTAAAGGTCATCTTTAGACACCCACACATACTACATACTCTTAGGCACTGTAGTCTTCCATCACCACAGATGAAAGAAAACAGATCAGATCAACTGGCAGTGTGCTAGGCACTGGGATTTAAAGAGACATGGCCTTGCCCTCAAAGAGCAAAAGCCTAATAGTCAAAAAGATGAGGTTACAGGCATTAAGCTCCTATTCTCCACCTTGCTATGTTGTTGTTAGCATCTCAAACTATTCGTTTCATTATTGTAATAGAGCAATACTTTTATATTTTTATAACCATAAGGATACCATCTCAGAAGTACTATCAAATCAAAAGCCTCAAATTTTAATCCACCAGAGTTCATAGCTTTTACAAATCAAAATTCTTTCTACCATTTTTATGACATGAAATAATTCCAAAAATAAACAAAAGAAAAATTCCTTTCGGGATTTTTCTCTTCAAGATGCTCTTTTGATTTATAACGAACAAAATGTACATGTAGCAGAAATCAAATATGACATCACAGTATAGGGCTTCGGTTTTCTTCATGAAGCAAAAGATCATGTCACTACACTGGATAAATTTTATAAATCTGTCATAACAATATTTGCTCAACCTTGATTTGTCTTGACATGAACTTCAATCTTTAACTTCCAAGAAAGGTGACTATGCGAATCCAGCAGTCTCCTGTGTAACATGTTGCTCAGTTTCAGGACTAAGGGCAAAGTGTTCAAGAAACATACGTTTGCCGCTTGGGTCTTGAAAAAAATTTCACACTAATAAATTGGAGGAAGTCACTTAGTACCTGAAATAATCTGAAACAACTGCAGAAATCATCCAGGTTTTTAAGAGTAGTAACTTCTTCTACAGGTATAGAAATCATGTTTATTTGTTTTGTCCTAAACAATTTCAAATGGGAAAATTGTTTGGACATGAAAGTTCTTCTTAGTCTATGAATAAAAAGCAATAAGAATGAAAGGAAAGCTAACTTTACATAAATATAAATGTTTCGAATCCCAGCACAGTACCTTGTACATAATACTCTTAGATCAATGAGTTAGCCAAAATGCTCAATATTTAATAAATAAATTCGTACCTTCTCGGTTAAAAAAAAAAAAAGACAAATGTCTCAACCAAACATTAATATGTTTCAGTACTCATCATATGCCCAGCACTTTATGGCACACAGAAGTTTAAGACAGGATTCTGCCCTTAAGGAATCTGCAGTATAACCGAGGAGTGACAACTAACCACAGAAAAATAGATAATGCTAAACTATGAGATTCTGAGGTATGTAGTTCCTCCTCCTCCCCAGGACTATCATATGTCCTTTCTTATTGCCTTAATAGCATTAATCACTATCTGAAATTATCTTGTTCACTTATTCACTTGTCTGTGCTATGCTTTCAAGAAAACAAGTTCCCTAACAGCAGAGACTTTAATTTCTCTGGCTTATTATTCACTTTTGGATCTCTAACACTTAGAACAGTAGCAGGTACATAATACCAGCTCAAATATTGGTTGAATAAATTAAGTATTCAGAGAAGAAACAGATAGATATAATTTCATTAAACTATAAAGAATTGTACTCTAATTGTTGGGTAGGATTTGAATAGCCAAAAAGAGAGAAAGAGAAGAAAGTCAGACAGAAGGAGCAGCATTCACATTTTATTTTAGGGAAGTAGCATTTTACTTTTGTGAAACAAAGGGTTCAAGTTGAAGGATATTAAATTTTGAATATATAGGTTGGGGACAGAGTAGAGACAGTCTTGAAAACCACAAGGGGTAGTCTAGACTAAGTCTGACAACCACTGAGAATCCTTATGATTTCCTGATTCAGAGACAGATATGGAGAAGGTGGTATTTTCAAAAGATGACTTCAGGTGGTACAGGTCCACAATCTCTTACCTGAGACCCTTGAAGCCAGATGTATTTTAGAATTCAGAGTGTTCCATATTTTAGAAAAAAATATGGTATGTGTACTATATGTTACAAAATATACCCAGCAGAGTCTGCGGTAGCACCCTAAATCAAATGTACTCAGGTTAGTAGTGAAACATGAATATTCTACAAAAAAAAGGATAAAGACTAAATACAGCCTCAGGTCAAGTTTTGTGGCCAAATGATAAAATTCTGTATTCAGAGCTTTCAGATTTTTGAATGTCAGAAAAGGGTTGTAGGCTGTAATGTTCAGGATAGACTGGAAAAGTAATCAAAGGCTTAAAAGGCAGCTTGTAGAGATCAGCAAGTTTGGTCTATTCTACCTAAATACTAGCTACCATTTCCTGAGCATTTATTATGTGCAAGCACTATGCTAAGAGCTTTACATGCATTGCCTCAGTTAAATCCACACAGCATTCCTATGATATAGGAATTGACTGTCCTATCTTATAGGTCAGGAAATCAAGGTCTGTAGTCATTAACTCATTGGCCTAAAGTCACAAATAAATTGCACAGTTGGGAATAGAATTTCAAATGGGATTAGCATTTAAATCTGAGTAGAATCCAAGTTCTAAAACCTGTCTACATTCTGAACTCTGTCTGCCAGAGTCTTCATCAGTATAACAATAATGGTTAGAACTCAAGTTCTTTTTTCAGTCTTGGTCTTTCCATAAACTTTGCTTTGTACTAAAACTTTCCTCTGATTAGAGCAATCACCCCACACACCCCCGCCCCCTTCTTCAACCACCATCTCCTATTCATTCTTTCTGGTCTTAGCGGAGGTTATAGTTGGTCCCGTTATAATCTCCCACGGTTCTCAACTTCTTTTGTAACACATTCCAATTATCAAATTACAATTCTCTATCAATGCCTGTCTTCCTTGCTATAATGTAAATTTGATGTAGTAAAGGTTAGGTCTCCCTTAGTCCCCACTGTGCCCTCGGTATTTTGCACTGTTTCTAGCACATAGTTAGCATTCAAAGCTGTCATGACAGCCTGAATTGAAGAGGGGGAGAGAAGAGAGAGACAGAGAGATCCAGTTGTGAGCTGACAAGCACTTAGACTAGGACAGTAGCAATAGGAATAAAGAAGACAGTTACTATATAATTGTGTTTAAAATTACACTTGCTATGGAAGAAATGTACCTAGACATATGATTGTTGTTTGTATTAAATAGAGTAACTTAATATCTGTTGTTGTGATTACTATCTTTATAGCACACAAATAACCTCTTAATGGCTATGATTATCACTCTGGAGATACATCACCTCACAATGACTCGCCATGTATCTACTTCAAGTAGCTTTTATAAATAACCACATCATTTAGTTTTCTGATGTAGCTGCAAAATTAATCTGACAAAACAAAATGACTCACTCCTTTCAAGATTTAAGAGTATAAATCGCCTAAAACTGAAAATTATACCTGAGTTTTGAATAACGTGTTATTATAATATACTTTTGGTAGGAAAAGATGCATAAATCAACCAATGATTTAAGTTAATTTCACCATTAGTACTTTTAACTGATAGTCTTGGATCTGCAAATAATTCCTAATTCAGGAACAGATTGTGGTCTAAAAGTTCATCTGTATGGCAAGTCCTTTAGCTCCTGGAATACATGCTTCCAAAGGTGCAACAAATAAAAATGGATTCCAGAGTGAAAGTAGATCATCCTTTCCCCATGGAAAACAGAAACTGCTTGTTTGGACTCATACAAAGGGGACATTGAAAATAACTATTAGAACAAATCTTTAACACTTAAAAACTTAAGCAAGACATGAGTATAGGGTAGGCAAAAAGGATGTAAATTTATGGAAATCTTAAAAAGGACCTTTAAAAGAATATAGGATTAACAAAAAAAAATATATTAAATTTTGTAACCTTCATTTTTCCCCCACTGCCTTCGGATTCTATAATGAGTAATGATAACTCCGCTTAAAGCTTTTGTCTCATAGTGTTCCTAAGTTGTTCTTTACTTAGCTTTAATCTAGATAAGGGATTCCATCTAAACATAGTGACAAGTTCTGTCAAAGTAAAATAAAGAACACATTGTAGAAACATTTCATTTATTTCACAGTGTTTTACAAACACTATCATAACAAATTAACAGGTAGTTTTAAATTTTTGACATTTTTTATGATTTCAGGCAAAGTGACAATTTTATTAGTGTTTATTCTAATAGAACTCAAATTTCTTCTACTCTAACACTGTATTTTCCACAATGCTTCATGTATTTAACTGAGAGGGAGGAAGAACTACAAATAAGTCACCAAATATACTTAGCCCTTGAGGCCTTGTATGCAGTGTGTAATCACTATACCAGTTACAATATTAAAGAAACAATTACTATACGTCCCTTTGCCTGAAAAATTACAGGCAACTAACATAACGATCCTTACATATGTACAGGTCAAAACAAGTGATTCAAACTTTTTACTTTTTTTTTTTTAAAGCCTACAGCACCCGGTATTCCTAGGTGGTCTCCCATCCAAGTACTAAAACCAGGCCCGACCTTGCTTAGCTTCAGAGATCAGACGAGATCAGGTATGTTCAGGGTGGCATGGCCGTAGACTCTACTTTTTTAATATTGTAAAATCACAGATATTTTTCAGTCAAAAGATTTTGATGCAGAAAACACGTTTTTTTCCCCCCTTTCCACTAAGACTTTAAGATAATAGCAGTATCTCCTATACATCAATATATAGACCACATTTTGCATAAAGCCAAAAAATATGAAGGGCTAGTAACCTCTTCTGCAATTCTTTGACTTTGCAGATGCCAACAAAAGCTCATGACCAACAAAGTTAAGTCCTTTCATGGGGATTCCTAAAAACCCATGAGGGACACATACATATCTCTGCACATCTTAAACTTGCCAGTAACACTCAGATTATGTATGAGAGGTATTCTTTGATAAAAGAAGTCTAAGTTATGCAGACTAAATTTGAGAAGTTCTGAACTTATTTTAATATTAGCTTTTTTCAAATTTCTATTTTCTTCACTGCTGAGTAATTTGGTTTCATAGCAGTGTAGCCAATTAAAGATTAGAAAGTTTGAAAAAACGTTACTATGCAATTGAAAGATTTATAATCAGTAGATCACTGAAATACAAATATAAATAAATGTGCTTAAAGGTTTATAGAATTTCTCTTACTCTGCTGTCATGAGTTCTAGCCCACAAATTAATGAGCCAACACCAGAATCATAGACAGGTGTTTTTTGTTTTTGTTTTCTTTTTTTTTACAATATTCCTAAATTGAGTTTTATTCAAGTACCTCTCTATTTGCTGATAATATTATACTTATTTTAAGCGAAATTACCTATTTAATGGCCATAATCAATACTATTGAAGTTTTCAATGCACGTAGAACCTTTATAGCCCTGATCAACACACATACTCGGTTCTCTTACTATATTTTGCTACACAACATTCTCAATGATGGTTGAATTCTCAAATCAGCTTACAAATTCTCATTTAATTTATAATACACCTTCAGATTAGCACTAGTAATCGTTTTCCACTTGCATCCTCCTTTGACACACTTTCTGTAGAAAATAAACACTCTAATTCAGGGTGTCAAAAACCTGGTATTTTCCTTTCAGCACGTAGGGCTGGCTACACTAGGTACATAAGGACACAGAAGAGAAACAACTGGGCACATATTTCAGTATAAGTGTTCAAAGAGCTCCTGGGATGTCTTAACTGGGAAACAGAGAGCAATTTACAAACCCTTCCATAAAAAAAAAAAAATTGTCCTGGGATCTAAATTTCTTCATTAAGACTGCCTCTAGAGTACTTATGGTGAATTTGTTCAAGAGCTTAAACACAAGCTTAATCTACCAACTTGAGAAGTCTCTCCATTTTCAGATATCTATTGAGTTCTGAATATCTCCAGTTTCACAAACTATACACAGGCACCTTTCAAGTTTTTAAATAGTGACTATTTTAGTAATGTACTAGAATGACCTCTTCCCTCTCTAGTTATACCATAATAAAATATGCTACAAAGGGCATTTTCTTTCACATGAAATGCAGAAATGAAACTTTATGTAGGCCCAAAGCTACAGTGACTAAATATGAAAATGTAACTGACGGGGTGGCAAAATTTTAAAACTCAAGAAGTAATGAAGCATGGTGTCAATCACCAGTAGCCAACAAGGCTGAATGCTTTCCTCAGCTAGAGTGTGCTTTAAAAAAACCCAAACACCACAAAAGTGGTATTATTTTGTTCCCAGAAAGTATTTCTTGATGTCCCTCCCAGCGTCTTAGTTCAAACCTTGATTACACCATTTATCATAGTATATAATTCCCCACTAGAGAGTACGAATTTCCTGAGGTAGGGATTGGGTCTTAAATAGTTTTGGATATGGTTATAAATGGGTAAAAGATGGCCTTTGTATATTAGCCCTATGTTGTTTACTTCTTTGTAACAGCTTAGGCCCATTAAAAGCCCACAGATGCCAAACTCAAATTTTTACGCATCCAATGGTTTTAAATATAGCCCAAGTAAGCATATTCTCAGCCATTTAGAGCCAGCCTTGTTTATATACAAGGTGAAACTGCACCCAACATCTGCCAGCCAAAGATAAAATAAACCCAACAGCTCTAAAAAGACCCCAACCGCCACTGTCCTTTCAAGCCCTCTGACCCAAAGACTCTCCACTGTGCTGCTGAGTGACAT
The DNA here is from genome assembly GCF_000151845.1 of Pteropus vampyrus. NCBI lineage: Eukaryota > Metazoa > Chordata > Mammalia > Chiroptera > Pteropodidae > Pteropus > Pteropus vampyrus. The sequence continues at coordinate 1,398,174 of NW_011888965.1, read as the reverse complement.
CATCTAGACACATATCCTCCCTCTCTGATCCTCTTCATCTCCAGGAGTTCCCTTGCCCTCCTCCCCTTCTGGGTAGTAGCCCCCTGCTATTGTCTCCAGAAGGTCTCAGGCTATGAGAGGCTTCCCATACACACAAATCTGCCAAAGTATCACTCAAATAAAGCTTGTTGCATGCTATTGTCATCTCATAGTCATATCTTTTCCCCTTAATCAGCCCCCAAATCCTTCAAACTCACTATACGATATCTTGCCAATGGCCTTTGGAGCAGCTACACATTTATTGAATTAATTACTAGAAGCTATTAATTTCTCACTTTAAAAAGGATCTTTCTCATGTTCGAGAATAGTCCGTCCCACCACCAAAGCAGTCTATCACATAAGGAACCTGCGGGACAGAACATTGATGGGCACAAAGCTGAAATGGCAAGAAAGAAGAGATAGATAGCCATAATATGGATGCCAACAACAAAAGTATAATTACAATGATCATTTATTGAAAGTTAACTATGTTCCAAGTACCATACTAAGCATTTTACATATTTTTTAAGACTTAATTTATGCAGCAACTCTTGAAGTACATTCTATTATTTATCCCCATTTTATAGGTGGGGAACCTGAGGCTCATAGATATAATATTAACTTAGTCATGGCTCATAGCTGTTAAAAAATGGAAACAAGATAATCCAGGTTTGTTATTCTCCAAAGTCTATGCTCTTAAACATTCCATATCAAATAAGTAAGAGTAACCAAGAAGTTAATGACAGCTTTAAAAGAAACAGCAGCCAAAGAAAAAAAAACAGGACTGACAGAGAGCATATAATAGATATTCCGGGATACCACAGCTACTTCAGCTCAAGGGCAAGGGGTTGGAGTTAGGAAGTTAAGTAATAAAAGAAAACAATATAGAATTTTAAAACCAAGAAAATAAATCTACAGAGAAAAATCTAGATTAGCAAAGAAATAACATCAACTTTAAAGAGTGAAATTAACAGTTAACCTTCAAAACATACTCATAACATTTACCTAACCATATTATAAGAAATACCTGTACTCTCTCTGGTTTTCACTGACCATCCAGACTAGCTGATTAGGTTTACCCATATCCCTATCTATGAGGTGAATAAAAAGTGTGCTGGGTGGGGGGATCTTTCAAGAAGGAATTATTACACATACATACCTCTTGGACCTAAATATTCAGAGCCCATAAGGGTTTGCTTAGAAAGTAACCTCCCATCACCCACCTTACCCTAGTTGACTGGTTGCTTATTAGGCAGGAGAATAAAATAACAACAAATAGGAGGTTTATTTTAAAAATCAATGTTTAAATTTGAACTATAAAACATTTGAACTATAAAACTGAATCTGAATTTTTCAAAAACACAAATTAGAAACCAAAGAAAGGAATGTCTGGGTCTCTTTTTCCTCTTCTGGGATATAGGGCTTCAAATTCTATCTCCTAATCAAACTGCCACAATTCATAGAGCAACATTTACATCCTGAGCTTATTGCTGCTCCAGCTAGACAGCAACAAGTCCAAGAAATACAATGGAGGGAGAGACAGAGGGAGAAAAGTGAAAAGAGGATGAGGGAGGGAGGGAAAGGGACAAGAAGAGGGAGGAAATAAATGAATGAATGAGAATCTCTTAAGCTGACAAATTACAGAGGTGAATACCTAATAAGGAATAGTGTTAATTATTTGTATACTAAAAAGAAAGAAAAAAGAAAAGCTAGAACATCACTACTACTACTATTAGTACTACTAATTAAGATTCACTAAGCACTGTTCTTCTGCTTTGGTTTAATTAATTAATCCTACAACACACCTGTAATGTAGGTATTATTATTTCCATTTTACTGATTAGAAAACAGAGGCACACAGAGGTCAAACAAAACCATTTTATAGCATTCTCTGACCTGTATGCAGCATCATCATGCTGGCTAATATAACTTCACAAAGTACCTAGTAAACATAGGACTGTGGTATGGTGTGATCCACCGTGGTACAGGTGGAGGCATCTTAACATATTCAATAGTTCCCTTTGTTTTAAACCAAGGGAAGTTTTTAACCTGACATCTTAGATCATGTACATAGTTTACTTTCAGAATTTGAGCAAGCTCTATAAAGCACAAAGGTCATGTGCCTCCCAGATCATCCACATGAACTTAGCTTGTATGACTTAGCTTGTGTATAAAAGCTATTTTTTTTTTCTGACACCAATAACACACAGACCTTTGATGGCATTCATTAATCAGCACTTGACCGACCAACTGTAAAATATAAAATAGTAGGAAACAAAATGCACTCTCACAAGTGCAATGGAAGATTTTCTTATGGTATTTGCATTTTAAAAATACAGAAGAAAAATGCCATGAAATAAATGCTAATGATCTCTATAAGATGAATTCTCAATTTCGATTTGCATTAAAAACGTTTATTCTCCTTATTTAAATTACATGGGAAAAATGAGATACTCCCATCCTACATAATAAATCCTACAACAAAGATTAAAAACCTTCCCAGTTTCTGCTTTCATCTACCTAAGTTTAGCTCCAGCAACATATAAAAGTGAGTACATTAACTTAATCCTTCAAGGGCTTTAGGACTTCAGCATAAGCTTTGGAGACAACCAGCAATGAAGAATTCATTCTTTTTGACCTAGCTTTGCCAAACAGAAGCTTCCCTTGAATTCCAGAAAGAAGGTAGAACCACAAACTTAAGTCTTACTAACTGTAATCATGACAGGAGGAAACCGGTATAAAATGAGGTCATGTTTATGATATGCTACTTACTAGTCTCTACATCTAGTACATTTTAACTCAACCACAGGCTAATTTTGCGAAGGGGATGAGGGAATCTGGAACTGAAAACAAATCAGAAAGAATTACTTCAGAAATATCCATTTATAATTGAGTGGTTTGTTGCAAGCCTTCTAGAAGTACATTTATCATGAGTAAAATCTGTCAAATTGATGGGAATTTCTCTGCCAAAATCCAAGTTGATGAGACCAAACACAAATGTTAATATTTGCTCTTAATGAAAAGTGACTTAGATTTTCTTCTGCCTTCCCCTCTCCCTGCCAGCATGAGCAATGAGAATGTTCCAGCTTAAAGAATATGTGAGGTTATACTAATCAAAAATCCCTAAATCATATTATGTATTTAAAATATTCTTTAAAAAGTTTTAACTGAATTCTTACAATAATCAAGGAAAAAATAAATATCTTAAATATTGCATGACAAGGCAAAACCTATATGGGTGCTTATTGGAGAGAGACTGAAAAGTATGTTCTCAATCTTTTAAAGTATAAGTGATAAATTATAAGGTTCTCATTGGTACTAAAATTCTGTCTCTGCTATATTTCTAGTAAAAATATGACATGTGCTTGAGCTGGAACCTTTAATATGTGAACTCAAAAGGATGAAATTTTGACCAAGCCTGAAAAGGGTGTTGTAATAAACAACTAAAAAGAGATAGATATATCATATGACCAGGAGGAGAACAGTTAGGAATAGAAATGTTTGGAAACTGGTAGAAACTATATTTACGAACTTAACCAAGTTCAGTAAAGGAAGGAACTGCCAAATAATTATTGAGTAAAATAAAAGGAGACTTCCAGACTGAGGTTAATTGTTGAGGCAATTCTGATCTAAATCCAAGAACTTATACCTAGAAACTAAATTAAAAGTTGCAAGAGGTTGGTTAACATTCAGCCAAGAATGACCAGGTGCTGGGGTCGGGGAGCGGAGAAGAGGGAGCAAGAGAGAACCATAAAAATCTCAAACACTTTAATTAGCTATGTCAAACTGTTTTTTTTTTTTAATGTGTCTATCTAGGACTCCCACTTCTGCCCAGATTTATCGTACTGCCAAAACAAACACATATACCAAAAAATAAAGGACAACTATTTCAAATGACAGTTTTTCAAGACACTGGACATCAGGCAACAAAGTCCAGTGATCACTGAAAGATGGTGAACAAATGAGGCAAACCCTACAATTGCCCCAGCATACCACATTAAGAGAGTGTCCAGGTGGTGGCACAGGGAGGGGACCCAGGCAGAGTTCTGCAGATGCCCAAGTTGAGAGGCTGAGAATTCAAGGAGACCAGGCTGCTAGAGTTCACAAGACAGAGTGCCAGAAAGAAGAAAGCTACCCAAAGAGAGAACTCAGGAGGATCTCTGGAGGTCCAACCCGTGTATTTAGCAGAATGCTGATTGGTGCACATCTGTAAAGAAACTAGCTAAGGATGGGGAAGAAAGAACCATCCAAGAGGCTTAGAGACAGGACACTGCTTGGCCTTCATACAGAACTGGGAATACAACCTGTTTCTACTAGCCAGACAGGAAAACTTCATAATTAATGAGGCATTCCATAGAGCTCTCAGAAGGTTCTTGCCTTGTTAGTAAGGGAATAATTAGCCCTAGACTAAACCTCGCTCTGGTCTTGCCAAATCTCAAAAGAAAGACCGAAAAGGACCAACCTGCTTCGAAGTAACAGAACTACTTCCTAGAACCTAATGCTCTACAATAATTATAGTGATATAAATATCCACCACCTAACAAGGTAAAATTCAGTAAATCCAACATTTAATCAAAGATTGTCAAGAAGGCAAAAACCAAAAATGTATGACATATAATGAAGAGGAAAAGAAAACCAATCAATCAAAACTGACTCAGAACTGACACAGATTGTTAAAATTACCAGACAAGGGCATAAAAGTTATTTTTACCTGATATTCTGTATGTTTAAAAAGTGGAGATATGACAGATATTAAAAAAAAAAAAAGACCCGACCCAAATTGAACTTGTAGAGATGAAAATTACAATGTATGAGCAGAAAAATTCACTGGATAGGATTAATGTCAAATTAGACATTGCAGTAGGAAAGATCAGTGCACTTGAAGACATATACTATAGAAACTATCCAAAATGAAACAGAAAAAAAAGAAGCAAAAATGAAAAGAGCATCAGTAATTTGGGGGACAATTTCAATTAACCAAATATATGTGTAACTGACATCCCAAAAGAAAAATGTATGAGGAATAACAAATAAAGATATTATGGCCAAGAATGTTACAAAAAAAATTTAAAAACAAACAAACAAAAAACCTATAAAACCATTGATCCAAAAAGTCCAAAGAACTCCAGCACAAGAAACATGAAGAAAACTACACCAAGGCACATCTTAATCAAATTACTGAAAACTAAGAGATTAAATGTTAAAGGCAGCCAGAGGCAGGGAAAGGGCATGTCGTGTAAAAAGATGGGAGAAAATAAACTATGCAAACAAAAGTAAAAAGGCTATATCAGACAAACTGGGTTTCACAGCAAAAAATATTACCAGGGATAAAAAAGTCATTTCATAATGATGAAGAGGTCAATTAATCAGAAGCATATAACCATTCTAAATGTTTATGCCTGTAATAATAGAGCTTCAAAATACATGAAACAGAAACTGATAGAACTGCAAGAAGAAATAGACAAATCCACAACTATAATCAGATTTCTATGTCCTCTCTCGATAACTGATAGAGCAATTAGCAGAAAATCAGCAGAAATATGGAAGACTTGAACAACACCATCTATCAACCTGATCAGGTCGACATTTTTAGAGCATTCTACCCAACAACAGCAGAATGTACATTCTTCTCAAGTGCATGTGGTACATTTACTGCAAAACAAAGTCTCAATAAATTTGAAAGTATTCAAGTCATACAAAGTATATTCTCTGACCACAGCAGAATTAAATCAGAAATCAAAACCAAAAGATTTCTGGAAATTCTCCAAATATATGGAAACACACTTATAAATAACAAATGAGTCAAAAAAGAAAACAAAAGAGCAATGAGAAAGTATTTTAAACTAAATGAAAATAAAATCACAGCATATCAGAATTTGTGGGATGCTGCAAAAGCAGTAATTAGGGAGGAAATTATAACAAGAATTGTCTAGATTAGAAAATAACGGAGCTCTCAAATAATGACCTTAGCTGCTACCTTATGCAAATAGAAAAAGAAATGAAACCCAAAGCAAGAAGGAAATCATAAAAGTCAAAATAGAAATCAATGAAACAGAAAAACAATATAGAAAAATCAATAAAACCAAAAGTAGTTTAAGAAGACCCAACACTATGGCTTCACTTGTATGGTATACCAAAATCAATCATACAGAAATGCTTTCAGAAAACTGAAGAAAATGCAAACCGATTTTTGGTTTGGGGTCAGGGATGAGAGGGAAAGGGAGGGATTCCCAATGGCCATAACCCCTTTGGGGGGTGTGTGGTATGTTTACTATCTTGATTGTGGTGATGGATTCACAGGTGTGTACATATGCAAAAGTTAGCAAGCTGAACATTTTAAATATGTATGGTTCATTGTATGTTGATTTCAATAAAGCTGTTTAAATAGATTGATAGAATAGACAGATAGATAAATGACTATATAACCACAATCAACTTATCTCTACTTATAAAGTGTGAAAAGAAAATAGAATTGAATTTATTTTTACTAGAATGTACATATTCAAATCACTTGTTTCCTTTCAAAAACAGTAAACTCTGATTACCATTGCAGATACGCAAATATATGCTAGACTCAAAGCAAAATGTGACCTTGAAAGTGGCTTATAAACTAGTCTCTTATAAACTAGTTCTGAATATAGTTCCCAAAATTCCAGAAGGCATTTTGAGAAATGGTAGCAGTATCATTACAAAATAAAAACAAAACCCCTATCACCCAGGTTAACTATACTGAAGGGACAACAATTAAACATATTTACAAGGATGTGTGGATTTATTATTTTATAGCCTTAGTTTATTATCTGTAGCCCAAGATTTTTTTAACACTGTGACAAAATAGGTTTTACACCCTAACCAGATGACTGAAAGAACTGTATGGGTGACCCAGATCAGGGGAAAGGTAAACAAAATACATAAAAGGGTTCAGGTTCTGTGTTTGTTTTGGAGACATATCAGAAGACCAAAAAAAAAAAAAAAAGATTAATTGAAAAGTAAAAATGACAAATGAGGCATCTTATACTCATCTATTACATTTGTGAAATAATTTTTCTGATACGACTCCTATATTCCACTATGTTTAAATACACATTGAGTAGCAGTCACTCCCTTAAACCTTAAGCCTTTCTCATCAATAGTCAAACGTGAAGACATTCTTAATTATGTATAAAACTTCTTGCAAAATACTCTAGGTCAGTGAAGCTTAAAAGAGAAATATACATGAGGCAAAGCATCACATTACATCTTGTGTGTGCCCCACTTCCTCTTAACTATGACTGCTTAAGTCCAATGATGACAGAAAATAAATCTTCACTGTTTAATCAATATTGCCATGTGAATGCATAACAAGTGAAGTATTGCAATAAGTCTCCCAAGAGTGTGACTTTCAATGAGATTTGGTTCCATTAATAGCTTGCATCATTAGTCAATGATGGTTGCCCCTGAGTTGAAAATATTTGCTCTGAAATTCACTTTCAAGTGAAAGGCTATTTCGTTGCACAAAAGTGAATGATCCGAATAAATGTTTTGCTGCCTAGATCTTTTTTCTTCCAGCTAAAGAGTGATCAAATAATTATCAGAAATTAACTACATGTAAGTCTTAAAATGTAAATTACATATGTATTTTTTTACTGTGTGATATATATTTATCCTATAAGAATACAAGCAAAGTTTTAGTGTAATGGATTTTTAAAAACACACAGAACTTTCCACTTCATTATTTAATCATCAATGGCACTTAAAAGAAGTCAGAAATTCTCTTGTTTAATAACAAACTTCTCTGAAAGTTACTTAATATTTTCTTTGCTAGGTCAATAGTCATCACAAATTGATTGATTCACTTAAAAGCACACTATTTTTCATAATAATATGCTTAAACATAAACAGACACAAACGTGTATGTATGTGTACATACACACAGAGACACACACACAGTTTGGAGTGTAAGGAACTTTTGTGGCTCATCTCTTCTGACATGAAGTTTCAAATAGTTTTGCTTAGTTTTTCTGCAGAATTCTAGGCAACATTCTTCAAGCAAAATAAACTTGCCAAATCAAAACAATTATCAATCATCATAGAAAGAGAATATTGATACAATTTATGTATTCACTCATTCACTCAATATATATTTAATAAATACCAGACACTGTGCTAGGTGCTAGAGATTAAATGGTGTGTGAAAAATGAAACATGATCCATGCTTTCATACAGCTTAGAAACTAAGTGGGAAAGATAGACATTAAAGAATCACATACACAAACTTATATGATAAATTCTATGAAGGAGAGGTACATCTGCTATGAAAGCATGCAATGGGAACAGATTACTGAGCCAATGAGGTGATGGAAGAACTGAGCTGAGGTCCTAAGGAAGAGTAGAGGTTAATTAGAAAATAAGTGAGGGCCATAAAACAGCCTATGTAAAATTCTTAATATAGCAACTTTGGAAGACAGTTCGGCAGTTTCTTACAAAACTAAACACAACTAAACATACTCTTACCACTCCTTGGTATTTACCCAAAGGAGCTGAAACTTATGTCCACACATAAAGCTGCACACTGATGTTTACAGAAGCTTTATTCATAATTGCCAAAATTTAAAAGCAACCAAGATGTCCTTTAGTAGGTGAAGGTATAAACAAACTGTGGTACATCCAGACAATGGAATACTTTTTCAGAGCTAAAAAGAAATGAGCCACCAAGCCAATAAAAAGGCATGAAAGAAACTTAAATGCATATTACTAAGTGAAAGAAGCCAGTCTGAAAAGACCACATACTATACGATTCCAATTTTATGATGTTCTAGAAAAGGCGAAACTATGGAGACAGTAAAATGATCAGTGGTTGCCAGGGGTTAGGGCAGAGGAAGGGATGAATACACAGAGAACAGAGGATTTTGAGGCAGTGAAACTATTCCGTATGATAATATAATACATGTCATTGTATATTTGTCAAAACCCATAAAAAGTACAGCACCAAGAGTGAAGCTAATGTAAATGATGGACTTTGGGTGATAATGATGTGTAAAGGTAGATTCATTGTTTGTAATAAATGTACTACCCTGGTGCAGGATTTTGATAGTAGGGGAGGCTGTGCATGTGTGGGGGTAGAGATATATGGGAACTCTCTGTACTTTCTGCTCAGTTTTGTTCTGAACCTAAAATGGCTCTAAAAAATTAAGTCTATTTAAAAATAACACACACACACAATCTTTGAGGCAGGAGCAAGCTTGGCACTGCTGCAAAGACCACTGATTGCAAAAACTGAGGAAGACATGGTCTTGGGATAAAGGAAATAAAAACAAAATCAGGAGAGACCCAGTGCAAGGAAGCAAGCAAGTCTAGGCTGTAAGTGACTCTGGCTCGTCATGCATGAGCTTGGAAATATGTACAAGCTGTGCACATGCACATGCTTGTGCACATGCGTGCACGCACATGCACACATTCATCAAAGAAAGTAGCCAGACCAATTCAAAAGTGATCAGAAAGGGAGAATTTATGCATAAAATTTGCAAAAAATCTAAATGGACTTCGGATGTTGTCCCAAATAAGTTACATGTGACCATGTAAAAAGAAAACAAAGAAAGTGTACTCTTAGACCAGAAAAACTAAAAATAGTGATAACAGCATTGTGATAGGGATAGGGTGGTAAGGAATGGCATGAACCCTCTTCTATCTTCTATGATTCCTCTTCCATCATAGCAGGAAGTGAATAGGTAATATCTAAAATAGATAAGGCAAGATATAGTAGTATAAGAATGTTATTTAGGGATAAGGAGAAAACTACCACACAAGACAGTTAAAAGAATCAAAAGAGGATGCCACTGGTGAACAACACTAGAGATAGAGATGGGGCATGCGATGGTTACTACTAATTACAAACCCTTCTGTTCCGCTGTCTTTAATTGGGTATATACAGTATTTTGATACAAATAAAGATCCTTTTAAGAAAAAAAAAATTTATGAAAGATGAGGAAGTAAAAACCAACCTGGCAGAGTTCTGGAAAAGACAAAAAAAATTATGAACAAAACCCACGAAAAAAGCAACAATAAATAAACAGAATACAACATCTGAAAAACAAAGTTAGGGACATGGTTGGTAAGCTTGTGTAAATCAAATAAAACAAAATTGCAACAAAATATATTATGGAGAAGATAATAGATATGGAAAACAAAGGAGAACCAGAGTAGTGAAGTGATATGGCCAAAGTCACAGAAAAGTCAAGATTAGTACCCAAGCTCTATCTACCCTTTTAAAAACTTTTTGTAATAAGAGTTCCAAATTCTAAGAATTCAGCTTCTAGCCAGATAAGCACTTAGGTTTTTCAAGGATGTTTTCCATTAAAAAGTTTTGTGTTTCTATTTTTTTTTGTTTGTTTTTACTGCAAACCTATTTTCTATAGGAAGTTACCTTGATTATGTGCAAGAACAGAAAATGCTAGCAATTATGACATCTGAATAGACTGTTACATCTACAACTAATCTAGATCAACACAGCAGCAGTAGAACTAAAAGAAAAAACAAGTTATTTCTGAAAGGGGGAGGGGAATTTTTAAAAAGTGAGACACATTCTCCTCTATCTCATATATTTTCCCTGATATTTCACCCATTTAAATATTCAGCTAGCAAAGTAACACATAAGCATTCAGTTACTTTTGTATCAGCAAAATATTTACCATATACACAAATTCTAAAACTATTACCCTAACCAGCTGCTAATTTTCCCACTTATCCTACAGTGGAGGGTTGATGACAGGGGTCATGGGGGTTGTTATATATGTTATTCAAAGATTGACTATCGGTAGCCCTTCAAATTCTGATTACTAATCTACTCAAAGGAACAAAAGGAAATTGGAATTTTTTTGTTCATTAAAAGCAATCGACTCAAATTTAAAATCAGAGGGAAGAATGTGGCAGACAGGACAGAGAAGCAGCAGCAATGTGCAATAAAAATTGTGTTATGGCATACCCCTCTGCAAATGAATTCTAAACATTTGACTATGACTATTATACATATGATCATTAAAATTACATAAAGGGTCAATAGCTAAATATATTATTTTTTCAATACAGCAGGGACAAAAAGGCAATCCAGCAAACTCCTTGGGGACACGACTGCTTCATTCATCTCACCCTGAAGGTTGAGCCAGATCAGAATAAGTCTTGGTAGTTGAATGACAGTTCATCTGCATTTAAAAAAAAACTATTGTAATATGGGAATGGTTCGACTCCCCCTATCAGATTTCACTCGAAATTGATACTTAGCAACCGTCCTACTAAAAACTCTACTAAAAACAAGAAATATTAAGACAAATGTCAAGGTACAGATATATGGAATCCCTCAAGATCACCTAGGAGGACCACAGATGTTCCAGAAAGTATATCCCTAGATAAATTCTTGAAAAACTCTATAATTACAAGAGCTTAGTCACCATATATTGAAATCATTCCTTTATCATTTCCACAAAATTTTCACATTGGATAAATGCCTTTGTATGTCATGAAAAGGATGTTACAACAAATTAATCTGTGATTAGTAAGTTTTAAAGAATGAGAATACAATCTGCTTGACTACCATGGTCATTCAATAAATGATTTGAGGGCATGTGATCAGTCCCTCATCGTGCCTAGAAACGGCAAAGACATGCTAGCTAGAAATGGCAGAGAAATGCTAGCTAGAATTTCACTTTATAGCATGGAAAATGAGCTTTTACTGTACAGTATTATACAGACATGATAAGGTCCAGTAGGTGGTTAATTTTTAAAAGTTGGTTAAAATGAGGAATCATCGAAAGTAAAAATCTTCAATGCTTTATTGTAACTTTCAACATAAAAATATACATTCATTCATCAATCTTTTGATGTTGCGCTAAGGGCCTTAGCTGAAGTTCTGAGCAGTCTTCCTTTCGTAAACCACGCCCTTAATGCATTCTCTACTATTTTCATTTTCTTTAGAAGGGAGATCTTAAAGATATCTGCAAAGCCATAGGAATCCTAGATTTTTGTTATTTTTTCCCTGGGCCTTCAGTTGCCTCACCTAGGCTTAATGCAATGGCAATCTTTTAAGCTGTTTTATCAACTCATGGAAAAGACTTCTTTTTAATTTTCATGGAAGGACCTCTCTTCTCACACTCGCATTGCATCAATTGCATGATGTTTAATTAAATCATGTAATTATAATGGCAATTACAGCTAGGATTATAGGTTTGGGAACAAATATAACAGACTCTTTGGTAAGCATACAACTAGACAGAAATAGAAAGTAGTTTATAAATTATTAGAAACCAATGCTTTTAACGACAGTCATCATTCGCCTCAATGATCAAATTATCTAAGTCTAGAAATTGCATTTCACTGTTTGCAGGTAAGAAATATGAAAAAAAAATATTAGTTAATTACTGTTTATATTAAGCCATTCTGGAATATAACCTTCACTCAAAAGGCCATACGAGCAGTCCCAAACTTAGGAGAGCCACTCTTCTCGCCCTATTTGCCTACCCTCAACTCTAGAAGCCTCTCTGTTGCTCTCATGGAAGCAGTTGTGAATAAAAATTAGCTCTGAGAGAGATGGGCTCATAGGTGAATAAAGACAAGACTTTAAAAGGAGAAACAGCTTAAAGCCAATCATTCCCAAGGGAGAACCTTAACTGAGGGCCACTCATGATTACCTGCTCTTCCAAAACATTGTCCTTTCACTGTCTGACTTTATTCACTTTCCTGTGCTACCTGCTGGATATTTTACCAATTTTTGTTAACAACCATCTTTTTAAAATTATTAGCACCTCCAGAAATGATTTTACCAGAACTTAATTCATTCTGAGACTAAGGAGAGATAAGTTGTATGACAGAAACAAAGAGTTTGAGAAGAGGTGGTAGGTAATTTTGGAACACTGAGAAACAGGGAAGACTTGGGAGGGAGGTCCCAGACGGAAGGGTGTTATCTGATGGGAGGGTACTATTATGTGGAAAAGGGGTACAGAAAGGAATTGGGAGAATCCCAAAGCTAAAATTTACCAATTTCAAAATATTGTCTAGGTTCAGCCCTGTACTTACAAGGCATTCTCTCTTCATTGTTCTTATACATGACACAATACTGTACCCAGAGCCCAGACTCATACTATTAATAAAACAGCTCATCTGCATGTACATTAAGTATGAAAAAGGGGAGCTACCTCTGGAAATTTGACCTCCTTATATAACATGTTCCCAAAGAAACAATGTTCTCAGATATAAAAACGAAAGAAAAATGTCTTACAAACACTTTTTGGAATACAGCATGTTCCCAGCATCCACAGTACTAAAGAATACTCACAGTGCAAAATTGTAAATGTAGAAGAGATAAAAGGAGAAAGAATCCAAAGTTACCATTTGCAAGAAAGAAGTGGTTGTCATTAAATCACTGTGTCACCATGATATGCTACAGCAAAGTGTCAACCTTTGCTAACCTTTGACCCCTATACAGAAAAAATCTCAAGCACTCCAAGGATTCTGTTACACCTCAGCCCAGGGATTAAGGTGAGGATATGCTATTTTCTGTCTATTCCTGCTAGTCACAATTTTGTAGTTTGTTTTTTTTTTTTTCAGCTTGCATTAGAAAAAGCAGGTAGGTTTTGGCTACGCTTTTTCAGTCTAAACACCTACACCCAGGACATTTTTTATGCTCCTGTAGGAGTCATCTTCTCCACCAAGACAGTAGGGGGAATCTCTGCTCCCTAACAAGCTACACCCCAGTAGCTAGCAATAATGTCCCACAATCACCTAAAGTTATGTATCCAAAAGCAAACTCCTTTTCTCACCTACTTTCACTTCTCTCCTTACTCTTCCAGGCGTGTTCCTCCTTCTCCCATCCAGATCCCACCCAATTCAGTCAATTGTCAAGGTTAGCAGCTTCTAAATCCAAATCTCCCTCCTTTTCTCTATCCCTAGTTCAGAAGTTCATTTATTATCTCTACTCTTATAATAAATTCTCTGGTCTCCCAGCCTCCAATCTCACCTCTTTCCAATAACTTCTCACTTGTTTTAACTTTTGGATCCAGAGTCAAAAACTCAAACACATCCAGATTCTAAGTAGGTGATATATTGAGTGATGAAGTTCAACTGTAGGAAAGAAAACATCGACTAACAACTTGAATCCAGGATGAAAGAGTAAGGGGTGGACTATGGCAAATCCAAGAGCCCATGGCTCATTCAAATCAGACAGATCTTATTCAAGTACAGTGGACTGCTGAAAGACACATGGAAATGGGCTCAGAACTACAAAATACTCTGTTGTTTCTAGAGAAGCCAGAAATTTGGATTTATATATGTAAACTCCAATTTTTAAGAGCTGACAAACAAATCAAATTTTAAAAACCACACTGTCAATGCTACAAGCCAAACAAAACAAATCTGTGGGACCGATATAACTTTCAGGGCTGTCATTTTACAAACTGCATGAGATTTGTGGTTCTCCAACTTTATAGTAAAGAATAATCTAAGCAGCTTATTGATACAGATTCCTGGGGCTTGCACCAAAAGGATTCTCATTCATTAGATCCACTGGGGCTCCAAAATTATGTTTTTCAGCAAGTTTTCCTGATGGCCTTCAGGCAAGAGGTCCTAAACCACTTTTTAACAAATCTGTATGAGAGGGAATCTAGAGGATTAAAGAGAATGAGAAGAATGGGGAAAAAATGGAGACTATATTTCTAATGCATTTAAAGTACTTTAAATATTTTCGCTTATTGTCCCAGGGAAATACAACTTGGTATCATACTTGTTTCAACTTTGAACAATAGTGCTCATTCATAAACATATTTTCAGTATGTGAAACCAGTGAGACTTACAAAGAAATTACATTTTTCAATGTACTGGACATCTCAGATCAATAGTATGGCAATGGTTATAATTAGCATCAAAATATAAGGTGCTAATAGGCCACTTCCTAGCCTATTTTAACCCAAATTATTAATCTCTCCTGTCTTAAACTCTAGTCATTCCTATGGCATTAATCGATACTGATATGTATACGTTTTATTCTCCTTATAATATTGTAAACTTAATAACAAGCACCTATATTTCACAATCCCTTATCCTTCAGCACTAAATAGAATATGAGGAAAATGAACTGCACTACAATATGTATCAAATAAAGGAAAAATGTCTATGGGAGAGTGTGTCCTATAGTAACAGTAAAAATGGGAGAGGGACCAGTAGCAGAGGGAAAGTTTCAAGCCCATCATTGGCCCTAACTTTTTGGCAATAAAGTCAGATGGAAGGGCAAGTGGGAGAGGGATTGGAGAAGTAAACTGTTTCCAGCACCATCACATTTACAGAGGTCACAGAGAAAGAATCAAAAGAGACTACTTACTCCACTCATGACTGAGCCACCAAGTCCCAAAGCAACATCAGCAGGAAGGGGAGGAAAAAGGCCAGGCAATATTTTTGGCTCTAACATAGCAGGGGAGCCCCTGCCCAAGGGCCTTTCATTTGGCCATGTATTTATAACTCAGAGAATTCCTATCCCCTGCTTTGGTGTTTTGAGGGCTCAATAGAGATTTTGCAAGAATTACAAATCTCTCATGAGAAATCCATCTAGTAAAGGATTATTCATGTTCTAAAGACCTATGGCTTTTCAGAATAATTTTGTAATCTAACAAGGAGCTTGAAAAATTTCCCAGCCTATATCTTGTGAAATAATGTCTTGTTTCTATAGTTACAAACCACTAAATGAAAAATAATCATTCGCTTTCAGTAAAACACATGATAGGTAATATCTCTAAACTCAAGAAATAGACAATAACCACAAAACATTCGATTTTGGCCTAAGTATCTTTGCCCTCAACTAAACACTGAATAACAGTTATGTACCATAACAGAAAGAGAACTTACTTATATTTTTTAAGGGAGCAGCTAAACCTTAAAACCCTACATGTATTTTTAAAGTTTTATGTTCAAATAAACAATAATTAATAACAATGATAATAGACATCTCATTCACATGCTGCAAATCAGACTTCATGTAAAAGCTATATTTGAACACAGATTAACACACTTTCATATGCCAGGTATATGAAATCTTTTGTATATGGACAAATTTTCATTCCTCTGGCTCTTGTCTCAAATTGGACCCCTATAGTAATAAAAGCTTTAAAAGCTGCAGTAATAAAACTCAGTCGACAGTGTCTCTTAACACAGTTAACTTGTTTAAGTGAATTATCTAAGTAGGAGACTCAAGTTCAAATCATAGCCCTAAAACTACTTTGCCAGAGTTGTGAGCAATGTTATCTCTTCTTATTTTGTCACAGGGGATTCATACATGAAAATGGAAACAGCCAAATCATGACAACACTTCAGTGAGGATAATTTTACCTAGTTTTGTATATCATAAATCTTGCAACTTCTCTTGGAATATTCTGGGGACTTTAATTCAGTCTAGACACAACACATTCAGTTTGACAGCAGCAGCCTTGTATACTAAGCTACCTGACCTTTAAAGCAGTATCTATTTGTTTAAAAAAAAAAAAAGGAAGAAAGAAAGAAAGGAAGAAAGAAAGAAAGGAAGAAAAAAAGAAAGGAAAGGAAGAAAAGAAAAGAAAAGGAAAGAAAAGAAAAGAAAAGAAAAAGAAAAACCTTTAGACTTCAAGGCGCAGATCTACAGAAGAGTAAGTTGGGAGCAAGGGCCAATTAAGTCACTACAACTGTAAGTTATCAAAGTGTGCACTATTTATAGTACATGTTTAATTTCACAAGTTCAAAGGTTTCAAATTAAAGCGTGCCAAAAGGTATCCAAATTAATAGATGCCTTTATATTTACACTACAAACAGGCCAATTACCACAAAGTTTTGACAAAAGATTTTAAACTTTGTGATATTTCCAATTATAAAAAGTCTACAGTAACACATCATCACCATGATGTCTAGTACCCACCTGATTCCACACAGTTATTACAATACTATTGACTATATTCCCTATGCTCTACTTTACATCCCCATGACTGTTTTTATAACTGGAAGCAACTTAAGTGCCCAGTAATAGACAATTGGATAAAGAAGAAGTGATACATATATACAATAGAATATTACTTGGACATGAAAATGAATGAAATCTTACGATTGGCAATAACCTGGATGGACCTGGAGGTTATTATGCTGAGTGAAATAAGTCAGACAGAGAAAGACAAATACCATATGATTTCACTTGTATGTGGAATATAAAAACAAAAAACAAAAATGAACAACAAAAAAAAAAAACAGAAACAAACTCATAGAGACGATTTTGATGATTGCCAGATGGGAGGGGTGCTGGGGGGATGGGTGAAAAAAGGAAAGAGATTAATATGTACAAACTGCCAGTTAGGCTGGCTCTTAATTCCTCAAATATGCCCTAACTTCCTAGTCCCCCGACAGCTGTGCATACTGTTCTCACCACAGGGAACACCTCTTCTCCACTCTCCAACACTGTTTAAGAAAAACTCCCTGTACTTCAAGACTTTTCCATTGCCAATCTTTCCATAAAGTCAGCCCTAATACTCCCAGCACTTTTTACCTCTCCAGTAGCATTTCTCACATTCCACCTTGCACCAAAGTTTTGTACACATCAGACTCTCCAACACTGTGTTCCTAGTGGGCAGAGACTATTTATTTTAGCACCCTAGTAACACTTAGCACAGTACCAGGGTGGGTTTCTCCAAAACATTTATTAAGTTAGATTAAATGTTAAATGAGAAGCATTTCAGAGCTAGGACTTTTCCAACTGAGTAGCTTGCCCAAATCCTCAGTAGTAAATGAACCGTATATAGCTTTAAATAAGACGTTTGTGGACAACTCCCAGACAACTTCTCCAGCTCTATTACCTCTCAACTAAATCCAACAATGATAAAATGTGTTAGAGTACATTTATCAGACTCTAAATATGATTTCTGATGAGGGAAAATAAAAATATAAAATATTAAGTATATTTTAATAAACTAGAAAAACAGTATAGTTCATTTTTAAATTTAAATATAGCTTTTAAGAAGGTAGCATGCTACCATAAAATAGCATGTATTTTGGAATCAGAATCAGTTAATCTCTCTGAAACTCATTCTTTTCTGTAAAATGTGGGAAATAACTACACTTACCAGACATGTTTATGATACAAATTAAGTAAGATGGTGACACAAAGCCCCCAGAAGAATGCCTGAAACATTTTAGGGGCTCAGTAAATGCTAGTTTCCTCACTTTTGAGTTTGTAAAAGTGCTTCATATGATCACCTATATTCAGTTACAAAGCAAGTTCAGTCAGTCTTCCCTCCAAAACCATAACATTTTTAAATTAATGACACTTTAAAAAATACCTGCCTTTACATAACTCTAAACTTGCATACATGATGATCTCCCTATTGAGACTGTCCTCCCTTGAAACCTTACCAAACTATTCTCCATTCTCCAAGACCCACAAGTAAATGCGACCTCTGTGAAGTCTCTCCTCTCCTTACCCTGCACAGTATGTGGCATTCCAAGAGCACTCTGTTCATACCTATTTATTATAGGGCTTAATATTTTAGACTTGTATGCCCCTCTTTTCTCACTAGGCCACGAGATCTTCAAGAGTAAGACCTATGTATAGTTGGGTTTATACCCTCAGCATCACACCTCATATATAATGAAGATTTGACATGTGTAGAATAATGATATACTATAACATACATTTCCAATAACCATAACTGTGAATATGGCCATGTGTAACACAAAATGCACTGGTTCTCTATGGGAAATTCAGGGTTGAAGGAGAATGAGTTATCATGTCATTATGCAACAAAGAGTTTAAGAAATTATATGGAAAATGAAAGTACTTAGAATTCACTGAGAAGAGAAAAAAGGATAAGAGGTTATTTCAGGCAGATGGGACAATGCAGTGGCTTCACTTAAGTAAAGGGGCAAATCGAAAGAGATAAAACAAAATTAGGTAGCTTAACAGTAATCCTAAATATAAAAATAAGCTTGATCCTGACAAGCTGAGTGAATAGTAGCCACTGACTTTCACTGGTTAAACAGGGAAGTTAACCTCAATTCAACTGGATCAGAAATCATAAAGGTCAGTCAGTGACTAATATTATAGCAATACAGTCTGGTGATAAGTGAGGTGAGAGTAAACCTTATTTTGAAAGAGTAAACTTGATAAATACCACGTTTGTGTGTTTTTGTGTGTATGTATGTCTCTCTGTGTGCATGTCTGCATATGTTGGGGGGGGTGACATCATTCTTATTTTCTCTGCAAAGAGGAATATTAAAACAACTACTGTCATAAAGTATTCCAGGTTTCAGAATGTCTCAGAGAAATTAATGAACAAGTTTATGCTGTTTTTAGTAGAACTGCATCATAGTTGGGCGATGTCTTTTAGCAAACAATGATATAGCAAGAAACTGAGATGTCAGAGTAGCTGTAAAGGTTTGGCTTCAACTGCATTCAGGTAGCAACTGAAAAGCCATATGATTGCCTGCAATTCTATGTAGAGAAGAGAAGATAAAGAGAAATTTTTGAGATGGAAGGCAAGGAAAGCTGTTACTTTTGGCAGTCAACAAATCAAGAGGCAGAAGCTGCCAGAGAAGACTATCCTATGGAATCTAAAATCAATACAGATAACAAGTTAAAAGTGACCAGCATCAAGAGCTGTCAAGGTATCAAGAAATCAGCAAATGGAAAAAGATCCTTTTAAACTCATTAGGATGAGAATGAATATTTTTCTTAGGGGTCAGAAATATGTGATAAGAAGTATACTTTGCAACTATAAAATTCTAAATGGTGCATTCCAGCAGATTTCCAGTAGTGGAAAGAAAGGAAATGAAAATAAAATTGGTGGGAATCAATAAAACAAACAATGCCTCTTTGAAGACAGAGATGAACTGACTCATCTCAATATAGAGGACAGAATGGAGAGTGAAGAATGGCTAAGGAGCTATAGGTATTTTTCATACTAAAACAGAAAGTGATAGGATCTAAAGCAGGGTTTCTCGACCTTGCACTACTTACATTTAGAGTAGAATAATTCCTTGTCGTGGGGGCGGGGGCAGCATCCCTGACTTCTACGCACTAGATACCATTAGCACTTTCCCCATCTGTGACAACTAAACATGTCTTCAGACATCACCAAATGTCCCCTAGGGGGTATAATTGTCCCTCACTGAGAACTGCTGCTGTAAAGAAAAAAAAAAAAAAACCATAGTTTTTGGGAAAGACAAATACTACATCCTTCCTTACATATTGGTCCAAAACACAAAGCTCTTTGGGTTAGATGAAGTCAAAAACAAACAAAAAACATCAACAACAAGAATCATATTTGGAGGAAATATGAATCTGTAAGAATAGGTAAGATGGATATTAAAAAAAATAGAAATGTAAAAAATACTTAGCCTGCTTAATTATCAGTTTTCCTAGTTATGTTTATATCATTATGTGAGCTTAAGATATCATTTATCTACTAGTTTTATACTTATTGTACATAGTTCTATGAAAAGAATCAACATAGAAATTTTAACTCATTAAGATTAGTGATCATAAGTGTGAAATCGCCTGATTCCAGGCATATACTGGTATATACATGATCTATTCTACTCATCACATTTTTTACAGTTAAAGGATCCCTTTTCCTTTGGGGAGTAATGATGGTTAAGGCTGAGGGACTAGAACTCATATCACATTAGTGCACTTCCGTATTACCTGACACTTAAGCCCATGGTTTAGGGCTCTATTACTTGTCACACGTCAATGCAAAAATAGTTTGTGACAACACTTTCAGCAGCCTAATTAAAAAAGATAGCACTTGGCTGAATATGCCACACTTTTATAGCAGCCAATCTTTAGGCAAAGCAGACACAGGAAGCAGCAGGAGAAGGTAGGTGGTTCCTGGCATTCCCCTAAACAAGAAACAATGCATATCATGTATTTGTGTCATGGGAGATAGCATTCGTTTTCCCAAAGCAGTTTTACTTCACACAAAATTTCACAAACAGAAGGGGAATGAGGAGGGAAAGAGATAAACTAAAAGATGAAGCAGGCAGTATGGCTGCAAAGCTAACTCTCTTCAAGGCTAACATACAAAGAGAAAAAAAAATATATGCAATATTGCAACAGTAGTAAAGTACGGGAGGCCTCGTATTGACCATGAACTTATTTAACGGAGGCCAGACTGCCAGACTGTTATTTTTAAGAAGTATGTTCATGTATCCTTAAAATCCACAGCCATATCACTTTTATCCTCATGGCTCTTGTCTAACAATGGTCACATATCTGACCCACTACTTCACAGCAGTGATTCAAAGAATTTTAGCTTTTGTTATCAGTGGCACTAAAATGAATGGCCATGAACTCTGTCTTCTAAATTACACATAAGCACAGTGCAGATCTAGGCCAGGTCCAACCATCATCAGTCTAGAGAACCACTAGGTCTTTAGGTCGATTTAGAACTACTCTGAAGTTTAGGGTCTTAGGCACTATAAAATCATGGTTAAAAACCTGAGATTTTATAGTTACAGTGGTCTTGAATTCCAAATTCACCACTGTATATCTTCAGACAAGTTACTTATATGTTGTGAGCCTTTCTCCTCACCTACAAAATAATGGTTGTGAGGATCAAATGAGTTACTATTGATGGGGGGACAATATCCACCATTAATCCCTGAGCATTCCTACACATTCTTGCTGAGGATGCCAAGACTGAAAGGCCCTGACAGCACTTTCCCCAGGCCATTTCCCATGGCTGTGTTTGTAGCAAGCAATCTTGATGATGAAGTAATAATATCTCCCCTCCCCAGACATAGAGCAGGCTTGCTTCTGCTTACTATAAAAGTTGTAAATCCCCTAAACTCAGTGCTCCCCTCCTGTAATGCAACTCACTACCTGTAGAGACATCCATCCTGGCCAACCTTATAAGACTTAAGAGCATAGTGAACCAGCATGTCATGCCGACATTCTGCTTTTGCAATGAATAATAAACTGTTTTATCTCGGACCCAGGAGTCTTGTGTCTTCTGCACTCAACCATGAAACACGACAGGTGGGTTAGCAGGATTAAATCCCAGACCTTGCACGGTTCTTGACAAATATATGCAAGGCAGTTAGAATAGCAACTGGCACAGAAGACTGTTCGTTATTGAGAATCACCTCTGGGCAGTCTCGAGTATTGTACTTGGTCAGTGAATCAAGGCAACCACCCAAGGATTAGGATGACCTAGGGCAGAGCCAGCATTCTCTAGGGCCCTGCATACAGTGCATGGTCAAAACAGTGTCAATTTGACCTTCATTGAACTAGGCTAACTCAGACTCCAGAAACAGAACAGTAAAATTAACTGGGATTTCATCCATTAGCATTCAGCATTAAACAGTCATCTTTCATGACTGTCAATTTTTTGTCTAACTAGAACCCAGATGTCATGTATTTATGTTAGGGCAGATTCATTACCGCTCTCAATAACCTTTGATTCCTACTATATCAGAACTCACTGGGATCTTGGAAATTGTTTATTTCAACTCCCTTATTTTACAGAATAAACTAGCACCCAGAGAGAAGATAGATAAATGACTTACCCAGAGTTAAATTTTTAGAAAGTAGTCAGCTTACTCTGTATATAACTTCTTTAAAATGCCAGAAATTAAAAAAAAAAAAGTTTAATAGGACCAGTTAGATATCTATCCTATTTAGCCTATTTCACCTCTGTATAGCACATGAAATACTCTTAGAGTCTATATAATAAAACGTGGGGTCTGAAAACATGAAGTGGTGGTACTAAGATTGAAATGTAGTCTCTACTAGTTTATGACAACATGGTCAGTGATGGGACAAGTGTGGATGGGAAATGCTTTTAAATAAATCTGTCACATTCTATAATGGATTTCACATCCAATGGTCATCCCTCTGTATGTTATTTCTGTGGCCAGGAAATAGGCTATATCATTAATAATATTCACAGTAACCAGTAAAAATGACAAGGACGAAGATGATCTTCAGAGTTAGAAACATGCAAGTGATAACATTGTTTAAACCCAGGGGGTGGAAAGCAAGAATTTGTAACATAACATATCTTGATCTACAATTAGCTACACAAGAGCTGGTAGAAAGAACGTGGAAAATCCGGCCTTGAGCCCTGAACAATTCCTACTTTAAAGTGTAATAATGCCTCAATTTCACATTATACAGAGACATGGCCACTTGAAATTTAGTATTTGGTCTCAGACCTACTCAGCTTATATAAAAACAGAGCATTTGAATCTCATAGAAATTTACGAGACCATCTAAAAACAGTTTGATGAAGCAAGTATAGGCTATATTGAGGAAGCCTAAGAATTTAAAGATTACAAAACACGGATACACCCTGCTTTGGTAAAATAGATACACGAAAGGCCAAAACACCAGCATGGAAAAAATCCAGGCCATTTTTGTTTTTTTGCATTGTAAAATTATTCTTCCCTTTAATATCTTGTTTAAAGATCATAGTTATTCAACCAAAGGAAAGGGAAAATGTAAGGTAATGCATTGCTAATGAAAAACAAGCTATGAGGTAAACCTAAGAAAAGATTGTTTCTCCTCACAAATGTTTTATGTATACATTGACTTCTGGAAAACACTGATTTTATAATGTGAGGAACTCGGCTGCAGAGCATATTATTAGAGGAAATGCTTCTGCCAAATTTATTTTAACCCATCTTAACTTGCTATAGGTTCTTGCCTTATATCATGGGCAATGTAAATGAAAATAAATTAAAGTTATGACACTAACTTCCCCAAAATGCAGTCTTATCCATCACAATCTGTATCTATATGAAACACTGTATAACAATAATGTCAAGAAAATTACTGGGAAGAATGCAGAAAGGGAGGAGCTTTAAATAAGAGGAAGTATTGAACATATTGAAACAGTAGCCTAGGTTCTCAAGGAAATAGCCCTCTACACTTGAGGGCTGCAATAATTTAAAAGCAAATGGAGCTAGGTTTAGGAAAATATATTACATAGATATATACCTTATACATTGTTTTCAGAATCAATGACAAATGGTAAATACCAATTATAAATAAGACATTTAAACTATGTCCTGTGCCTTGCTAAATTTCCTATCAGGTTTGAGAATAAAATCCATCTTAAGTGTAGTAGCTGGCCCATATGGCAGTTTGGTGTGAATTAGAAAAAGCAGCACCCTGAAGACACAGTCTTGTGACTAGGCACATGATTTGTTAAGTTATGTGACCTCTGAGGTCTCTCACCTTTGAGTAGGGCCCCACCATACACAGTGGCCCTGTTCTCTATTACATATATACTTTACCAAAGTTCGAAATGTAAGCGTACAGTCTATATAGGGTCTTGCTTTCTATACATGTCTTCCTAAACAGCTTCAGCCAACATAATATGCTAAATATGCTATTAAGCTTTTGAGATTTTTATCAGTGATTGATTTCAAAGCACATAAGACAACACCCCCATAGCTTTCTCTCCACTGGGCAAAACAAAAGGAGGAAATAATACATGTCCAGCTCCAATAATTATCACTCATCTCCTGTTTTGAGGAAAATTGCCCACCTGATTAGGTCAGTAAATGGGCAGCCTAGAAGTTGCAGAGTAAAGATGGATTACTAGTCTAAATCTGCTTAAATCCACAAAGTTCAAGAAATGATATGCCTATCACATCCCAGCACAATATCAGCACTACATTGCGGTCTGAAAAGCAGTGATTGCGCAATTTCTTTAGTAAATCTGTGTGAAGTCTAGGCCATTTGCCCAAGTCGACTTTTCATACTTACCCACTCCACCCATGCCCACCTCCATCACTTCATTAGTGTAGCCTGGTTTTTAATTTTAATACCATGTTAAATGTCTAAATAAAGAAACATAAAAGATCAGAGTTCTTTGTAAAGGTTTGTTCACCAATTATCCAGATTCAGCAACCTAGAGTGTAGGTTAAAAACAAAGAGGCTGAAAATAGACACCTCAAGTACCAAAACAGCATTTGTATTAAAATAAAAACCAGAGCAAGTAGCATAAGCTTAGTTGTGTGTGTATGCACGTGTAGATCAAAGTTATATGAACCCTTTATCTAGTGAAATCAGGAACACATTTCCTTTGCCCAACTATCTACAACATTTCTCTAGGAGAGAAATTCTTACAGATAAACCCACCCCACTTCACAAATTGCAAAATGAAAAATGAATGATTACCCAATTAGTGAGTAGAGCCAAAAGTCTTAATCTGGTCTATTTTCTAAGGCACATAGTAGCTGTTCTAAAGAGTCTCTCCACACTTGTATAGTCAACCTTTCCAGAAACTTCTACAGAATTACAGACAGACGTGAACTTAATTGGATATGATACTTTATGTGGAATAACTGAATGAGATTTACCATTAATTTAAAGTTGTATTTGTTTAAGTAGTTCAGTGACATGTTCATTCATTAGGCACACATTAGATTAAAATCTAATTATTTTTTGAGGCCACTGGGGATATTTGATTATGAATTGAGTTTTAGATGATACCAAGGAATATCTTAATTTTTAAAGATGTGACACTGCCCTTAAAGAGATGCACACTGAATTACATAAGAGTAAGATGACACGATATCTGGGATTTATAGTAAAATACTCTAGCAAGGAAAAAAATTAAGGATGGATGAAGCAAATGTTGAAAATCAAGAGAAATACTGTATATGAGTAATGGATATATGGTGATTTATGGTGGTTTATTATACTACCCTCTCAACTTTTTAGTATGTTCGAAATTTTTCATACGTTTTATTAAAGTCTTATCAGTCTATATTACAAATAAAGTGAAAACTTTACCTCTTTACAAATCAAGTGAAATTTATTTTATTACAAATAAAGTGAAAACTTTTTCTCTCTTTCACTTTTAGCTGGATGAAAGACCAACAAGAGCAGATAAAATATCCTAATTTTGAGCAGATCTTAACCAAAGCATGTGGATATCTATCACAGAACAATATGTTTTCCTAAAGGATTGTGTCTGGTGTCTTTTCTTCCTTGAGTGAGTATCAGAATTGCCAGGTGACTGATTCAATAACTTTTGAGGAACAACTCATTCCTAATGAAGTTTAGGATTCCTACCTAGGCCTGCCTAAATAGCCACGTAGAAGCTGCTCGCTTGAAGTAGCATCCCCTACTGTTAGAAGTCTCACAGGAGAAACTGGAGGCCAATTTGCTGGTCTGAATTTGGTAGCAATGTAGCTTACTGTCCCTAAAGCAATATACAGAAGAACCTTCACTAAACGAAAGCCTGTGTAAATGGTGATTGGTAAGAGCTGTTTTCCACATTCTTCCACGAGAAAGACACCAATAAATATCCTTTTCCCCAGGCCACCTCAAATAAAGCAAGCAAGTATCAGGATTCAGTTGAGTGCCTGTTCAAGCTACAGCCAGAGTAAATCGTTTATATTGAAACAGATGCAGCTTGATCAGGTAAATAAGTTTTAAATTAGTATGAGCTGATTTCTTTCTATTACTTGCATTCATAATAAATAGCTGTGTGAAAATATATATGGGCCTTCCTTTACATGCACCATTTCAAGCTGTCTTCCACATGGGTGTCTTCTACAAGATGTCCACTTAGATATCAAATAAATAATTATATTTATAAGTCACCTAGCCATCATCTTTGTTTCTTCAGGCTTGAGACAAAACAATCAAACAACCAAAATCTTAAAGAAGGAACTGGACTCTTCTGCATGGCAGACTAAATATAGGGATAGGAAAAAGGTGGGTCTTCAATAATAATCCCTATGGTGCTAGTGATACCCAGTAATATTTAGCCAAATGTGTCGATTCGTGTAAATTTGCACATATTATGTATGTACTATTTTCAGAGCATACTGTTAGTTACAGTGTTCTTCGAAACCAGGTTGGAATAGAATGTAATTTCACTTCAATGACATTTTGCTACTGCCAGAGCTCTTAGTACTCGGGGTGAAATCTAGGTGGAATACAATTATAATTTTCTGAAAAGGAACAAAGAAAGAGGTTGAATAATTTCTCACTTTCAGAGTTCCCTGAAGCATAATGACTCAGTGTTATAACTAACTTTGACAACAGAAGTGATAGCTTTTAAACTTATCTCTCGATTAGACCCCTTAACACATCAGTGACTCAGTTTCCTTATTTGTACAACAGTAGTAAGCTGCCTGACAAGACAGAATGTCATAAATATCTAATGAAAGTTTTTAGCAAAAATTTTAAAGGCTTCAAATTTAAAGAAAAGGGTATCCTGGTCCTTTAAAAAAATTACAGTGAAAAAAGTTAAACTCACATCTTACATTAATTCAACAGAATTATTAGTAAAAGGACAGAATGTATAATCCTCCAAATGGACAAAGGAAATTGGGGAGACAACATATACCCACATTGTGGTACTTTATACAATAATGTTAGAACTATCAAATTGCAAGAAAGCCATTAAACCTCTCAACCACAATACATTTGATTCAGGTAATATAAGGAGTTAACAATAATGCTCTATATTTGCATAGCAATGTAGAATTTCCTAAATGTCTTCTCATTCATCACTGTTTTATCTAAACCACCTGTGAAGCAAATCAGGCCAACATTCTCTCTCACTGACAAACGTTGATCAAAGGGCTCAAATTTCTGGTGTTAAATGGCTCATCAGAGGTCACAAGCAAATATAAGATAGAACAAACACTGGAACCCAAGGCCTTCAGCCCACCATTCAGTACTTTTGTCAGTAATATGAAGTCTACTAACAACAATAAAAATCCTACTGGGGTCATCATCAGTTTTGACACTGTTTCTCTGCATGAAGTTCAAACTCCAATATCACCAAAGTCTAAACAAACAAGGGGGTAAGGTAATTCTCCCAGCCAAAAAGCTTCCTGAATTTTAAAATTAGAGAAAGGACACAGAAGAATGTACTGATAGGTTCATCTGATGGAGTACACATACTAAGAAAAAAAAAATGGTACATAAAAGTAAACTTATGTTTAAAAAAGCCTCTTTTCAACAGTTTACGTTATCAAAATGTCTGGCCTACAGGGAAAGAATTCCCAGTTAATAATAATCTACTGAATAATTTTGTACCCAGGCACTGGCCTGCAAAGTTTTCAAAAGTAGGCATACAGCATAACCCTTGCCGAGCACTTTAAAATCTTTGTAAATACAAGATCAGCATATAATATTCAGACTCAAGATAGTTAGCTCAGAATGAGGAACCTTCAGTAAGCCAAAGTGAAGGCTTAATGGGAAAAATGAGAGTTTTGAGGCACCAGCTGGGCTGTGAAAGGCAGGTGAAATAGGGTTGACATTTCAGATTTGGTGAAGATGTTCAGGGTGAGTGGCAGGAAAGAGTGTCAATGAAGTGGCAGGATGAAACAGATGCAGAAAAAGATGCCCAGTAAGTGGATGAGCGTGTAAATAGATGAGCGATTAGCTGCAATTGGAATCCAGGTCTCTAACTCTAAACTTCACTCTGCTTCTCCTAACTGGTCTTCTTGCCTCCATTCTGCCACCCCTCTCCAGGAAATTCTCCATTGCATTCTTCCTTTCTGAAACACAATTGTGATCTGGGTCAGTACTCCTGCTTACGTATCTTCAATGGCTTACTATGGCTTTCAGAAAGTTGAACCTCTAACATACAAATATCCATCATGATCTGGACTCTCTTTTCTAATAGGTCCACCATATGTATACCCTTTGTTTCAGCCATTAACATCTACCTGTAATTCTTTTATTGGGCGTTATCATCTCTACTTTTGTATGTTGTTCTTTCAACCTAAAACGCCTTCCCCTTTCATTCTTCAAATAATGGCTTATTCTACAAGCCTTGGTACAAATGTCACCTACTATATAAGCCTTTCCTTACCACACTTAAGCATCGGATTAGATTTAGATGCCTCTTCATGATGTTTTTACAACACCCACCTATGCATATTCCAATCGTTCCTCATCAAATAGCTCTTTAATCATTAATTAACTTCCCTGTCTCCCTCATTCCCTCTCCTTATATCACCAACCCTCAGAATAATGACTAGCACGTAGTAGGTGCTCAGTACATGTTTGTTACAGAAATGAAATCATAAAGTTCAGACTTTACCAATTAAAATCAAAACATGATTTATCCAACTAAAAACATATAACCAAATACTCAGGAAGTTATATAATAACCAGAATATTAACTTGTTACTTCAGGTTATTCATTTGACTACTAACTAAACACCAAAGACTTCAGAAATTATACAGAAACACAAAGTCAAAACACAAAAACACCAAAGAATGTTAAGCCATTCTACACATTGTTTGTGTGTGAGGGGTGTTAGATCTACCATAACACTAGCCTCTCTTAATGGTTAAGTCACTGACCTAAATATGCGGGATTCAATCATAACGTTTCTAGAGCTCTCTTTACTACTTTGACAAAATAAATACATTCCATGGTTGACATCAAATAACTATTTTAATAATCTAAGATTCACGTTGTTTAATGAGATGCTACAATCTGGGCCTAACCAGAGTTACATAAAATACAAAGCTCTACTACTAATGCAGCATTCAAAATGTGATGAGTCCAAAACAAGGTTGCCTTCGTTAAAATGGATCAAAATAAAACGGCCGTTATGAGGATGCAGAGATGAAGACTGAAGCAAATAGTTAAATTTTGATTTAATTCATCTTAAGCAGAAGTCATTAAGTACTGAAATGTCTCTGTAAAAACTAATACCCATCAATAGCTGAGGGTATGAGACTGCATTTCCTCTCTATAGAAAACATGCCTTCCTTCTCCAGTTTTCCAGAACAATGAGGAACTAAATGAAAACAAGTGAATCACAAGCCTTATACTTTATGAATTCTCTACATTATAGTTATTGAGTTAATTTTTCTACATAGTGGAAACTTTCATCTTAGCTAGTACTATACTAATATTGTGTAATTAACTTTTTACCCCCCAGGTGCATTATCTTCACTATCAATCACTCGTGTGGTCAGTGCTATTTCCCTTCTCCCTTCATCATTGACCTCTTCCTCTCCCAAGTAACTTCAAGGAGAATCAATTGGCATTTCCTTTATTCTCTCTCGCTGGTAACCCAATTCTTATTCTTCTTATTCTTATTCTTCTATAGAGTTCTTATTCTATAAGACAGATGCCTTTGAGAAACTGATAAAAGCTATGGGGTCCAGAAAAACGCATCATACACTCAAATTTTTTCATACAATTTCAGGAGTTTAAGAACAACTATCCTCCACAATCACCTATACAAATAATTTCTATTACCATATGGCTTTTTTTTTTAGTTTATTTATTTTGTATGGTGACATTGGTTAACGAAATTCAATAAGTTTCAGCTGTACACTTTAACAGTAAGGTATATATATATTTACACTGTGTGTTCGCCTCCCATAGTTAATTTCCATATGGCTCTTTTATAAACCCACATGTGCACATGCACACACACACACATAATTAAGGACTATTACACTGATTAATAACAATACTCAAAACAATAAGATTTAGTCTAGGTAAAGCTTTATCTTGCTAGCAATATTTTAAAGTAAGAGTCCCAGATGGACTCTTCTCTGAAAGGCCTCAGAAGAAAATGTTGAGTACTTCAATAAGACAACTCAAAATAAGGAGTAAGTTATTCATTAAAAAAAAAAATTAGTCTACGGCCATGCCACCCTGAACATGCTTGATCTCATCTGATCTCGGAAGCTAAGCAGGGTCAGGTCTAGTTAGTACTTGGATGGGAGACCACCTAGGACGACCAGGTGCTGTAGGCATTAAAAAAAAAAAAAATTACCAAGTCTTGTTTGGTCAACTTATGTGCCCTAAATAAAAAGTGCTGAAATATCTTCCTAAATTTGTTTTTATTAACTGACACAGCTGCTTGTAAAAATCATGTAAGGCTCAAGTTATTTGAGCAAAAAGAATTTCCCACCGATATTAACAGACTGGATTCAAACACTTGTTCTCCTATATCAAGCTATGTTTAACATCTAACAGTGTTAGCTAGGAACTGAAAGTGATACTATCTCATAACTATCTAGTTACCTTGTCAAAGCAAGTAAAACATAAAAGATAAAACAGGACAAATGACCAAAGGAAAGGGAAGAATATAATCAAGGTGTTATTTACTAACAGAGATAAGTGCTTTCTCTTGAGATCATACTTCCTAAAAGTGAAAGGTTCTTGCTAGATGTACCAAACCATTTGTGGAAACTCTTAGTTCACTTTTATTTTTGTTTAAACTTTTAATCACTGTTTAAACCACAGTTTTGTGCTGGGTTAAAAAAAAAAAGGGAAATATGATCACTTTTACCACAAACTGATAAATTTCAAAATCACAACATTAGAACTTTTAAATATATTAAACTTGGGAGATAGACTCACAAAACTTCTAAATTTCACGATGGTGGCAGCACCCATTAAACCCAGCATAGACAATTCACAAAGACCTTGTGGTTCAATTTCATTTGTAAACAATGGGGTAGCGGGACACATCGAGTAAGTAAATTCTCAGTTTGCCTCAAATTACGGTGGAATTGATGAGACTTTAAACTTGTCATTGTATTCTACCCAATCTTTCCCACATAATGGAAGGCTGCATATTTCCTTAAACTATAATGCTTTGACCACTTGTTTTCCAATATGGATAGTCCATAATTGAAAGGCAAATAGGAGGCAAGAGAGGGAAGTATAACAGGTACATCCAAATGGCCTGATGCCGTAAGAAATGTCTTTAGTTAAAAATCACCGTCTCCTTTCTAAGTATAATTATAATCAAGTTGCTGGTTAAAACTGAAAACTAGATGAGTAACATGTGGCTTGTGCTTCACAGCTATACTAAGAACGTCCAGACAGGAGCATTTTGCTGAATTTGTGCAGAAAAACCGTTTCCCCTCATGCCACCCGAATTAGAAAGTTTACCGAAAAAGAGGAACCCTTTTAACTGATGAGTTGAGGAAACTCTAGTATTTCCCAATCTAATAGCGGGCCCCATAGATTTCATTCCCCTGCACATTAAGTCAGTGGCAGGAAATGGACTGCTACCACTGGTTCACACTCAGGACCGTGAGACTCATGCCTTCTTAACCAACTAAGTGGAAGTGCTGTATGCCTGTACCTATTACACACACGACAGTTGGTGGCACTTCACCCAGCCTCCGACTCCCACGCTCCCTCCACTCTTCCAAAGAAATGTGTCGGGAAAGCACATGGAGAGGCAAGGTGGGGGGCGGGGACGCACGTAGGCGCCTCTTCCTCAGATTTCTGGTAAAGCAGAAAGCCTGGGGGCCTACGTTGTGTTTTATTTTTGTTTTATAGGATTTGTTTTTTGCTTTGCAAGTCCGTGGGTAGCCTCCCAAGTATTTGGACTGCAAAGAGGAGCGGTCTCCCTGCCCCGACCCTAAGCGTCAAAGAGGCAAAACCCAGCAACTGACAGGGGTGGGAGGGGAATGGAATCGCGCAAAGAAGATTCGTGCCCACAAGTTAGACAAACAACAGACCCTACCCAGTACTCTGGGTCTCCCCAAGTTGGGCTGGGGCCTCTCCCCGTCCCGCACTGCCTCCCAGGCAGACAAGAGTGAGAAAGGGGTTAAGTGGAGAAGGGGGTGCTCTTCCGCCCCCACGCCGTCTCCGCGCCTCGGCGTGGCCGCTCCTTCAGCGGCTCCCGGACTTGCACAGCGAGGTCGCGGTCACCCTTGGGAAGGGGCCCCGGGTCTCCCGTGCTCAACGGCAGGAGGAGCCCGGGGCTCTCGCTGTCCCCAAGACCGGCGGGGGTTGCGGGAGCACTCACCAATTTGGGCTTGTTTTTCGTTTCCTCTTCGTTAGCGGCGCGGTTCCCCGTGCTCCGCTTGTTGCTCCGGCCCCCACTGGGTTCCTCGCTGCCGCCTCCCGCTCCCGACGCCGCCGCCCCGGGATGCTCCATCTTTCTCCGGCCCTGTCACCTGTGCCCTGTAACCCCACCTCTCTTCCACTAAGGAAGCCCCTCGGGGCGGTCCCGCTGCCCCGCGCTGATTCGGCAGCACCTCTTCCCGAGGGGGAGTGTGTATGCCTACGAAGCTGCCGATTTCAGGCCCCCGGTACTCCGGGTTCCCAGGCACCCCAGACGCCACACGCCGTTGCCACTACTCAGCGCTAGGACAAGCCTTGCCCCTGAGCAGATACAATTACCACGACCGCTGCCGCCGCCCTCAGGGCGGTGTTTAGGGTGGAGAAATTAGTTGGTGCCTATCTCTTTAAGAGGGCCTCAACACACGTGATTCATCAAAGTGCCCGCAGTCAGCCGCCTGGGCGCTGAGAGCTGCTTCCTACTCCGGGTGCCAAGTCGGCCCCAGCTACTGAGCATGCCCGGCGCAAGACCTGGAGCCCAACCAGAGGACTTTAAGCTGCGGTTAAGCACTGATTTCACTTCCTAGGGGCCTAGCGTGAAATGGGAGAGAACTAGTCCAGAGAGAGAGAGGAGGTGTAGCCCATTTTAGAGATGAGGAAACTGAGGCCTGGGAGTATCCACCTGTGTTTTACTAGCAGGTCTACCTGAATATCGAATATCGGCTTCTCTAGTGTAGGCCAGAGCACCTTCCCGGGCAGAGGCCTTGCTTGGGGTGTGGTCCTGCTCTACACTCTGTGAGAGAGACTGATTGGCAGGCAACTGGCATCCCAAAGGAAAACCACCACGGGGAGTGCTGATTAATTGCCTAGACAGACTGTATGGATCAAAGCAGAAAGTGGGGGTGCTTTCTGTTACCATGACTGCGTTGCAGCCAAAGAAATACAGCCCCTCCTTTATTCCCATGCTGCTGAGTAATAGAAGCAGCAGGCACCCCCTGCTTAATCCCTGAGGGGGTGTGAGGCTCCTTAACCAAAGCACCTATAGAGAGCTAACAATTGGATTGAGTGTTTTCAGTTTCTGGAACTGCTTTAGGTTTAGGGTTGTTGTGGGGAGTGAATAAGATTATGCGTGTAGAAACTTTGTTTAAAAGGTAAATCTCTAGGCAAATGCTAGGTGTTTTTGTGCAGCGGGACACTGTGTTATCATTAGTCTTTAGTCTTTGAGTTGTCAGAAAGAGGCCCAGGCAATATTTCTTCTATCCTTTTTAAACAGGGCCCTTTAAAAATAATGTTCATACCAAGATATTAGAGGGGCAAAGCAGAATTTGAATGAACCACCATAATAAAATAAGAGCACATATGCTAAGGAAGCTATCTGAAATCTAAGTTCAGACCCCAAGGCTCTAAACATGTCCATACGCCTGTTGCTCATGTATCTTCCTTTGCTCTTCTCTCCTTCAACCTGAATTCAGCTCTGCTGAATCTAATTTGTTTAGGGACATATTTATTGAGTGCATTAGGATAAATGCGACCATGCTGTAGGCGTGATAAGGCAATTAACTTGGACAGTAGAGTGAAAAGAATGTTACATATCAAAACAGTTTTAATCCCAGCTTTGTCATTAACTGTCTTTTAAATCATGCAGGTGGTAAATTACCCAGGGACAGCAGAGAAGAGGGAACACATGCTCCCAGACAGAGTGGACCAGGAGCCCTAAGGTAAAGTTGCTTTGTTGAAGGTCCTCTTTGACTTAAAATTTGATGTATATTTTAAATTCGACTCACTGCACATGCATATGCATGCATACACATGATTTAAATTACTTAAATGTCTTCCCTCCTGGAAAGTTGTATACAAATGCCTACTGCTGAAAGATGTGACCTGTTTACCCAATGCTTTCATATAATTTCTGTTTGAGAGATGTGGATGTAGGTCATGGTTGAGGTTCTCCAAACTCAAATGTTGCTGAATAATCTGCTCAGTAGACATTTATTGAGCTCCTTAGAGTATACCAGGTGATATACGGAGTGTAATGGGTTAGAAGGATGAAGCAGATACCATTTCTGCCTTTTAGAACCCTGCAGTCTACTGGGAGAGGTAGATTGTTAAAGAACTGCACTTCAGTACAACAGATATGAACAGGGAGCCCTGGAGAGTAAGAGGGAAGTACTCACTGGAGTGTCAGAGGCTTCGCAACACTTTCCCAAAGAGGATGATGTTTGAGCTGAGTCTTAACAGTCTAATTAAAGTCAGTAAGTATTTGTTGACAGCCTACTGAGTGTTAGGTACTATGCGAGGTATTGTAGGTACAGTGGTGAGCAAGATAGATGTAGTTTGCTCTCATGGAACTTTCTGACTATTGGGAAGGCTATTAAGCAAAAATGTATTGAGAAATTATAAGGCAAAGCAGGAGAGTGAAGAGCATTCCAGGCAAACAAAATAATGATAGCATGTGCAGAGACCCTGTGGTTAGGAAATAGGGGGCGAGGGGCGGAGACTACTGTTGGCAAGAGAAGAAGCAGAACAGATAAGCAGCTTCCAAATCATGAAGGCCCCTACTTGTAGGTTTCTGGTGTGGTTTTAGAAGGGGGAAGGCATTATAATACAAAGACTTCTGTTTGAAGTGTGTAAATAGACTTAAAACTAGATGGCCATTATTTTGAATGTAAGGTTGGGTTTCAATATCCTCAGGCCAGGCGAGGCTACATCTAAAAGCAAATTAGAGGTGCATATAAAAGATGCATAATCTTTACCACAAAAAGTAAAAAACCCTTTCCCTGATATGGCTTACATTTGGCTTTATTGTGGTATCACAGCCTCATCTTAATTCATGATGTTTGTTTTTCAGGATTTTGCCCCAGTTAATGTAAACTGTAATTACAAACAAACACCCCTCCTTCAGGCATCATGGTCATTGGCCTCTCCTGGAACTTAACACAGGAAGAAGCCACTACTCTGTTGCAAGGACACATTGTCCACTGATTATGAACCAAGCACCTCACCAAGTGCAGTCCTAGGGCTGATCTGATTGCACTGCATTCCTTTATTTTTACCTTCCTGGGACACACAAATAAGCTGGTGGATGGAGAAACATCTTTTCTCCTTTACTGAAGAAACAAGAAGGCTATTACCATCCGCTGGGATATCAAAAGTGTATTTAGACCTACTGACTTTTTGTCTTTCCTTCTGGCCTCTGATGAGTTTAGCACCCAGTCAACATTAAAACAGCAGGCCTGGGAGAAAACAAAGATAAAAGGCTGCTAGGCCCTAGCTTTCTTCAAACTGACCTTAGACCCATCCATTACCTCAGAGGTTTCTGATGATCCTTATATTCTCTCTCTGGCTTTCTGTCTCCCTTCTACTGCGTGTTCTCATCTAAACTATCTGGGTCATTAATAGAGAAATGAAAGGAAATGTGGATTAGGCAAATATGTGACGTAACTGCCTTCAGGGTCATGGGAAAATATTTGTGAATTAAAGGCTGCCTAAGAATAAACAAGTATTTATTAAGCATGTACTATATGGCCAACACCAAACTAGACGTTTTGCAGATGAAAAAGTACCAGACATTCTACTATACTGTCATTTATGTCTTCCTGAAAAATCTCTTGTTCTGCAAAATTGCACACTAAAAATAACAGGACTTCTGGGAGAAATATGTTTAGGGAAGATCACTTAAATCCAATGCAAGTTTGTAATCAGAGCACTAATGAAAACAATAACTATCCTAATAAAAACATTCACGAGGTTAAACCTCCACTGACTTTCATACCTAGCATCACAGTCATTAATGCTTGGTAGTCTTCATGCTTCCTCCTTTCCACTGTGGGTCCTCAAGGGCATTCACTTTTAATGGATGTCATTTTCATCAGAATCAACAGTTTAATTGAGGAGGACTCAACTTTTTAAAAATACATGGTGAAAGATCTTCACAGTTTCATTATCAATACTCAGAGCTTCACGAGTCACACTAAAGAAGCAGAGTCTTTATGCAAATTCTTCTTTCTTAAAGTCTTCATATATTGCCAAGACTTCTTAATTGTGAGAAAGCATGCTCCTGATCACATCAAAAGTTAAAATGCTAAGACAATTCATTCATGAACCATCTAGACTTCCACCTTATTTTGACATCATTCTTCTATTTACCAATTTCTAAAGTGTTATTCGTGGTACACAAACACTTGTAATGGGACAGACTGTAAAATATAAAATCTCTGCCATCAATAGGTATAAAATCTAGTTGAGAAAACAAACAAGAAGACCAATGTGGGGGACAGTAAGAAAAAATGAACTGCCTCACTCAGAGGTACTGACTCTAAATTCAACATAATATGGAGAAGGAGTGAGATTAGTTAGGCCCAGAATAAATGAAGTTTTCTAGGAGGAGGGAAAACTTGGGCTGCTGAGCTATGAAGTAGATACCAGACTTGAATAGGCAAAGCAAAGAAAGGAAGTAAGGAAAAGACAACATATAGAATGGCCTGGAAACAATACTGACCACTAATGTTGAGGAGCCAGTGTGGCTTGACTAGAATGGTGAGAACATAGATGTTGAATAATAGTAGGAAACATGGTTATCCCCATAGCATTTTCCTACTATGTAAACAGATTTGAATGTAAAGTGTAGTGGTAGTAACTGATAAAGATCTTTAGCAGAAATGTTATAAAGGAGTATTTTAAGGAGCTGGTTTGGCAGAACAACTAGTCTATGCAGAAGAAATTTGAACACTGATTTTCAAACATTTCTATAATATAGGTTATTTTTTTTTTAATAAAACATTTCACAGAACATACAACAGATACAAATCAAGCTTACTTGTTTGAAGTTACCATGAGAACAGAGACCATAGCCCTGCTCATGTCCACTTGGCTTCTCTCTCATCCTCTGATGCCACCCTTTGAGGCATCACTGCTCAACTCTAGCTAAAACTTAAGTCCTGCCAGATGAGGTTGTAAGGACTGGATCTAGAGTAGCCTCAGAGGAAATGAAGAGAAATAAATGAAAACAAGATATGTTAAAAAAAAAAAAGTTCCTCTCCATGGACTATGTACAGGAAACAAAGAAAAAGAAAGAGTAAAAAGGAATTACTAAAATGTTGGCCCAAGGAAATAAAAACCTAGTGGCACACTGGGAGATTATCTCAACAGGTGTTTGTTATTGGTAGGCAGAGTCAGACCAAGGAGGCTAATACCCAGAAATTAAAGAGACTAATTAGGGCAGAACGGGAAAGCTAAAAAGGTTCTTGCAGTCACCAACAGAAGAGTTTGGACAGGCTGGTAAAGCAGAGGGTTGTGTAACAGTAGGCAATAAGCAGACAGACAGCTAGATTCTGAAATGCAGCTTTGGACATACTGGCAGGCAGGTAGACAACAGAATATAGACAGTCTGATGGCAGACAATAGGCAGAGGTTGAAGCAAGCAGCAGTATGTAGCTGGAATCCAGTCACAGGGATTGGGATTAAGAATCCCATTAGCAATCCCTTAAGAGATGTGGCAAGACAATACTAAGCAAGGCAAGGCACCAAGCCTCGAGGAATCAGCATATCAGATGAAGTCCTTAAAGGGAGGCAGACACGGGATTAAAAATGGCACCCATGACACCATTACTTCAAATGGTCTATGAAATCAGAGTAGGACCAGAAGCGATAGGTCCACTTGATGCTAAGCCACCAAACTACTGAAATATTTCTGAGCAGGATTGGTCCCAGTGGTGGAGAAGTGGACAACAAGGCTTGGAAACAATACTGACAGGGTGCCAAGCATCTAAAACACAGCCCCACAAAAATTAGTCCAAGAGACAATAATGCCAATTTTTCCTTTTCAGGAAAGTGTTGAGACTGATAGAGACTTTGAGATTCATGCTAGCTATAGTTTTCTACTGTACACTGAAAACCAACCGTTTGAATTTTCTTTGGAAAATATGCTTCTAACGAAGAACAGACTTACCTGTTTTACATTAACCAAAACCCCAAAGCGATTTTCAAGAATAGCTTAACAGGTCATGAATGATAATTGTCTTATCTATATATTACTAAGACATAGGTGTACTAGTAATAAACGGGGAGAGAAAAACTTTCAGTTTGCATGTTAAATTATGTGGATCAAAGAAACATACCTCACTGTTCATAGGGATGGTATTTATTTTATGAAGGTGAGTTTTTTTTTATCAGTATAAACAGTCTCTTGAAGATGAATATAGTTCAAAAGTGAGAGTACAATTATGCAATGACAATCTATTGTCTCTTTTTGTGGTTTCTGTTTATTTTCTGACTTTTTAAAATTATAATTAATTACATGGAAATTAAGAAACACATATTTGATATCCAGAAATAATAAAAACAAGTTTTCATATCTGGACATCTATAGTTAGGCAAGTCTTAGAAATAGGTTTATTTTTGTTTTATTTATTCTCCCACATGAATTCTAACAGCTTTATTGGGATATAATTCACATTTCATAGAATTAACCCTTTTAAAGTGTATAATTCATAGGTTTTCAATATAGTCACAGAGTTGTACAACCATCACTATTAATTTTAGAACATTTTCATTACACCAAAAAAGAATGTCCTGTACATCGTAGGAGATTGAGCAACATCTCTGATCTCTACCCACTAGGCAACCAGTAATCCACTTTATGTCTCTGTAGATTTGCGTATTCTGGACATTTCACATAAGCAGAATCATACAGTATATGGTGTTTTGTGACTGGCTTCTTTCACTGAGAATATTATTTTCAAGGTTCATCTACATCAATTTTTATTTGTTCATTATTACCTGTATGTTTCTTAGACACAAATACAAATTTGTTGTTTAAGCCACTTCTCCTGCTACATACACAGTGACAAACATACCTACTTACTATTTCCAAACAATTGTTATTCTCACGTGAGCAACATTAGCTTTATTTTAATGTGTGTATAGTCCTCCAAATGTGTATTGTTCCCAAAAAGAAATCTCAGCAGTTTCCTTAATATCACCAAAGACCGTTCTGACTTTTCTGTTGGCTACCAGCTCTTTAAAGGTAATGTATGGCTTTTGGGTTATAATCCCATCCTACCTATCTGAATTGTTTTCTTAGCATCCAGCCATCCAATATCAAAAGTTATTCTCTTCCTAGACATCTTAGAATCTGCATTCTGGTTTCATGGTATCATTATCCTCCCTGTCACTCAGTCCTGATATTTCAGAATCTACCATAATCTCAATCAATGGGTTTAGGATGTAGTCAAGGCAACTGACAAGTACGCATCTAACTGCAAAAGAATGTTACAGAAACAGAAGGAAGAGAATAGAGAAGGTTTCATGAAAAAGCTGGGTATTTAAGTAGGGTCCCAAAAGGTGGAAATTAGAGGATTAGAAGAAAGGTCATTTGAGGGAGAAGGAACAGCATTTTAATAATGAGATACGGGGAGAGAGAGAGGGGGAAGGGGGAGGGGGAGGGAGAGAGAATGAATATGAGAAACTACATTTATTTTGGTTATTCGGGAGTAAATTGCATTTCTTTTCCCAAATTTATTCTCTGTTAACTTTTAGAAAGCTGAACTAGATTAATTTGGACAGTGAACCACACTTTGGAAAGATGTTTCAAGAGCATTAGAACAGAAATCCTACATCTTGATTCTGCGTTCTTTGCTCTAGAAAGCACATTGAATTTCTACCTTTAAGATAACACAAAATCATTGCCTCTAAAGACTTGCCTCTGGCTTTACTGAAGGGTTCACTGTGTGGACCTCAGAGGTCAGGATTCTTAGCCACACCTGCCAGCTTTGCACATCAAAACAATTCACAAGAAAGGGCCTAGATTAGGGGTTCCCAACCCCCAGGTCTGTGGCCTGTTAGGAACCAGGCCTGGCAGTGAGCAGCTTCACCTGTATTTGCAGCTGCTCCCTAGCGCTAGCATCATTGCCTCAGCTCTACCACAGATCATCAGGCATTATATTTCATAGGTGCACCGGTCCCTGGTGCCAAAAAGATTGGGGGCCGCTGGCCTAGAGGATGAGCCAGAGTGGTAGACAAGTGGTCAATATGAACAGTGTCGAGCTAGGACAGCATCAGTATCTCCTGGAAACTTATTAGGACTGACAATTCTCGAGCACCACCCCAGACCTACTGGATCAGGAACTCTGGTGCGATCCAGAAATCTGTGATTTAACAAGCTCACCAGGTGATGCCGGTAATGCTAAACTTTAAGAACTACTGAGGTAGAAGAAAACGAGTCATGAGCAGGAGGATACAGTACGGAGGAAAGAGAAAAAAACAAGGTACCAGCAAGGGAGCTGGAGCTGAATAAAGGAGTGGAATACTGAAGGAGTAGTACACCGAATTATATCACTGACTGCTGTCCCAAGAACAACTCTTTACTCAGGTGTTTTAAAAGTGCTCAACTGCATGTTTAAAATGTAGCAATAAATGGAGTGCAATGGGAGACCAAATGTTGAATGAAAGGCAGAACAGAGTCAGGAGTAAGTGGTATAAAGAGCTAGATCAAATCCAAACCAGCAGGAGCTGTCAGGAGCAGAGCAAAGCACAGCAGTGGTAGATGAACCAAAGAGATGAATTGGTTGCTTCTGATGGTTTTAGAGAAACTAATGCTTCTGACACTCAATTCTGTACTATCAGAGAGAAGAACAAGCAGCCCCAAAGATAGGGTTAAGGGGAGGAGACATATTTATGTTTCCAAATTATCTGAGTGGGTGCTTGCAAGAAACAAGACATTTCTTGTAACCTAGGCCCTTGATATTTTAGTAGGGAGTATGGCTTATGAAACTGCTTTATTCCACATTCACAGCCATCAACTGTGCATGGAATTTGTGACACCAACATAAATCAATGTACCTATAAGAAACGAGATATATATTTAAATCTGAATAATATGGTCTTTGAACTAGCTTTTGTCATTATTTGGATATAGTCTCCAAGGAGGCTTTGTGGTTATCAGTAACAAAGTCTATAAGGAGAGGAAACTAATGAGGGCTGTCAGAGTGCCAAGTATTTAAGGTCAAGGACCTAGAGAAACCAAGTCATCTTTACAGTGTGTCCTGGGGGGGTGCAGAAGGGCAAGGATGTGGTCAGATAGGAAGGCTTAGCAGGCTCCACTGCAATGCAAGCTTTAGTCAGTGTCTGAGTATCTAGTTGGGCAGGTGGGCCAAAGCAGTGAGGGATCCACACACTAAATATCTGTGTTCAGCACCAGGCAGATCAGATCCATCTGCATGCATCACAGGCCCAACCTGTAAACTGAGTAGTTCTCAACCTACTTTCCACTGAAACACCTGATGGATGAAGACCCTTCATTCAAATCTCTGCTTATAAATTCTCTACTTGCCATATACTTGGAGCACATTGCTTAATTCCACTGTGCCCGTTTCCTCATTTGTAAAATGGTAAACACTTCATAGTGCTGATGAGGATTAAATGAGATAGTGCATGTCAAGTGATGAACTTAGGGTTTGCCTCAAAAAGCACTGAATACATTTCAGCTTCTATTGTGAGAGAAAGCACATATTATGGTTTACTCCACTTTTCACAAGATTTTGTGACCTTGGCCAAGTAACTTGGTCTTAGTTTCCTCATAAATAAAAAGGTTAAGAATAATACCTCTATCATAAGTTGCTTTGAGAATGAGATTAATTAATACATGTAAAATGCTTATTACAATGCCTGGCACATAGTAAATGCTCAATAAATGTTAACTACAATTATTATTCCTCAAGGTACATATAATTCCCTGAACTCTTTATTGAAGTATAATTGACATAAACTGCACATATTAAAGTGTACAATTTGACAAAATTTATATCCAAAATTTATATCCAAAATTTATATCGAATTCACAGAAGCAAAGAATAGAATAGTGGTTGCCAGAGTCTGGGGGAAAGAGGAAAAGGGTAGTTGCTAATCAACAGTTATAAAATTTCAGTTATACAAGATGAATAGGTTCTAGAGATCTGCTGTACAACATTGTGCTTATAGATAATAGTGTATTGTACACTAAAAACCCTGTTAAGAGGGTAGGTCTCATTGTCTTCTCACCACAATAAAATAATATTTTAAAAAGACATATGTGTATAACCTTCTACAGCTATCACCTCAATCAGGAAAATGAACATATCCATCAGCCCAGAAAATGTTTCTTCCTGCCTCCGCTTTGCTCCCAAGCAAACACTGATCCACTTTCTGTCACTGTAGGTTAGTTTCCATTTTATACAGTTTTATATGCATGGACTCATATGGTATATGCTCTTTTTTCTCTGGTTTATTTTACTAAGCATATTTATTTTGAAGTTAATCTATGCTGTTGCATTTTTATTACTGAGTAGAATTCCATTGTATGGATACACTACAGTTTGTGTACTCAAGTATAAATCTTTGTGTATACATAGGCTTTCATTTCTTTTCAGAGAATACCTATGAGTAGAATTGGCTGGGTCATGTGATAGGTGTATATTTAACTTAAGAAACTGCCAAAATTATGGTGCATCTGTACAATAGAACCCAGCAATATAAGGTTGAATAATTGGTATCAAAAAACTATAGATAAATCTTCAGATAATTATACTGAGTGGAAAAAACTGACAGAAAATAATACATACTATATGATTTCATTTTCATAATATTCTTGGGAATGCAAAATAATCTTCAGTGTCAGAAAGGAATTAATGGTTGCCTGGGCATTAGGAGAGGTTAACTATAGGGGCAGGAGGGAGGGATTAGAAAGGGACAGAGGAATCTTCTGGGGCTGAGATATATGTTAATGATCTTGATTGCAGTGATGGTTTCACAAGCATATAAATGTCTTAGGTATCAAATTGTACTTTTGGATTTATTTATTTTATGGATACAATTTTGTATACAATTTATTTTATGTCAATAATGCCTCAATATAGCTGTTAAAAATGTGTCCGAATAAAAATATTTTGTAGATATCAAAAAAAAAAAAAAAACAAAGAAACTGCCAGACTGTTTTCCAAAGAAGTTGTAATGTATTACATTCCCAGCAGCAATGTATAAGAGAGTTCTAGTTTTTCTACATCCTTGGCAACACTTGTTAAGGAAATTCTTTTTTAATTTCAGCCATTCTGATAGATGTGTGTTGCTATATCATGGTTTTTATTTGTATTTCTTTAATGACTAATGATGTTGAACATATTTTTCATATGTTTATTTCCTACCTAAATATCTTTTGTGAAGTGTCTGCTCAAATATTTTATTTTTTAAGTGGGTTGATGGTTTTCTCATTAATGAGTTTTGAGATTCTTCTTATATTCTGAATGCAAGTCCTTAATCACATATATGCTTTACAAATATTTTCTTCCAATCTGTGACTTATTTTCATTCTCTCAACAGTATATTTTGAAAAACAGAGGTTTTTAACTTTGATGAAGTCTAATTTACCGATTTT
This sequence comes from Pteropus vampyrus, assembly GCF_000151845.1. NCBI lineage: Eukaryota > Metazoa > Chordata > Mammalia > Chiroptera > Pteropodidae > Pteropus > Pteropus vampyrus. Next base: position 1,353,969 of record NW_011888965.1, on the reverse strand, counting down.
TATTTTATGGACTGCACACTGGATATGATATCTAAGAAATCTTTGCCTAACTGAAGTTCAAAAAATTTTTCTCCTATGTTTTTCTAGAAGTTTTATGGTCGTAGGTGTTACATTTAAGTTTATGATCTCCTTTGAGTTAAATTTTATAATGGTATAAGGTATAGATTGAAATTCTGTTTTTGTTTTTGTATACGGACATCCAGTTGTTCCACTACCATTTATTGTAAAAGCTATTCTCTCTCCATCTCGCTCTTTTTTCCATCTCACACCTTTGTAAAAGATCAGTAGTCCATATATGTGTGAGTTTATTTATGGACCGTTTATGTTCTATTTCATTGATCTATTTGTCTGTCTTAGGTCATCAATACTGTACTATTTTGATTACTATAGTTTAATAATAAGTTTTGAAAATAGATAGTGTTAGCCTCTCACTTCACTCTTCTCTTTCAAAGTTGTTTGCATTTTTGTATGAATTTTAGAATCAACTTGTACATTTCTTAAAAAATAAAAAGCCTGCTGGGGCTTTGTAGGAACGCATTGATTCCACAGCTCAATGTTGGTATCTTTACAAAATTTAGTCCTTCAATCCATGAAAAAGGCATCTCTCTTCATTTATGTATGTATTTTCTAACTTCTTTCAGTAATGTTTTTTCTCTTTTCACTTTAAAGGCTTTACTTCTTTTGTTAGATCAATTCCTAAATATTTCATAGTTTTGATACTATCGTAAATGGTATATATTTTTTAATTTTATTTCCTATATAGTTCATTGCTAGTGTATAGAAATACGATTGATTTCATAAATTGGTCATATCTTGCAACTTTGCTAAACTCACTTGGGAGTTCTGGTAGCTTTTTTTGTAGATTCTATTGGTTTCTCAACATAGATAATCATGTCTTCTGCAAATAAAGGCAGCTTTACCTAATCCTATCCAATCTAGATATATTTCACTTATTTTCCATGCTGGATAGCATAAGCTAGAACCACTAGTAATAATGTTGAATAAAAGTGGCTAGAGAGTGTTGAATTTTGTTAACTTCCTGATTTCAAAATTTAATAGAAAGCTACAGTAATCAAGACTGTATGGTACTCTCATAAAAATAAACCAGAAATAAACCAATCACTGATGGTCGATTGATTTTTAGACAAGGGAAATAATAGTATTTTCAACAAGTGGTGCTGGGTCAACTTGGATATACACATAAAAAAATAAAGTTGGATCTCTACCTCATATGATATGTAAAAATTAATTCAAAGTGGATCAAACACCTAAATGGAAAAATTAAATCTATAAAACTCTTAGAAGAAAATGTAGCTGTAAATATTTCTGACTTCGGTTTCTAATATATAACACCAAAAGGACAAGCAACTGAAAAAAAAGAAAAAAAAGATCAATCGAACTTCATTAAAATTAAACGTTTTGTGCTTCAGAAGACACCATCAAAAAAGTGAAAAGATAACCCACAGAAAATATTTGCAAATCATATATCTGATAAAGGTGTAGAATCTAGAATATATAAAGAACTCTTACAACTCAACAATAAAAATACAAACAATCCAGTGTAAAAAAGTGCAAAGAATTTGAATAGTTCTCAAAAGAAGATATGAAAATGACCAATAAACACATGAAAAGATGCTCAATATCATTAGCCGTTAGGGAAATGCAAATCAAAACCACAATGAGATATCACTTCACACTCACTATGATGGCTATAATTGAGAAGACAGGAAATAACAGATATTGACAAAGGATGTGGAGAAGTTGGAACTCTCATACAGAGCTAGTGGGGATGTAAAATGACGCAGCTGCTTTGAAAACATTTGGCAGTTTTTCAAAGAGTTAAACATAGGGTTGCCATATGACTCAGCAATTTTACTCTTAGTTATATACCCAAAAGAATAGAAAATATATGTCCTCACAAAAACTTTTACATGAATATCCATGCCACCATTATTCATAACAGTCAAAAGATTAAAACAACCTAAATGTTTATCTTATGAATAGATAAACAAAATGTGTTATACCTGTACAATTGATATTATTCAGCCATAAAAAATGAAGAACTCTTATGCTAAGTGAAATAAGCCTGCCACAAGAAGGTCACATATTACATGATTCCATTTACATGAAAAGTAAATAAAAAGTCCAAAATAGACAAATCCACAGAGACAAAAGTAGATTAGTGCTTCCCAGGGGTTTGCAGAAGAGGTGAGGGGGAAGGGGGTGACTGCTAATGGGTATGAGGTTTATTTTTCAGATGATAGAAAATGTTCTGGAATTATAGAGTGGTGATGGTTGCAAAACTTTGTGAATATACTCATAATCACTGAATTGTATACTTTAAAAGGGTTATGATATGTGAATTGTATCTCAATTTTTAAAAAGATTTTTTGAATAGTGAAGAGCCATAGAAAACAGAGATAGTGTTTCCCTCCAGAGATTACTGCCCATTATAAATGATAAATTTAGGATTCCTCTCTTATAATGAACCCTACTGTATGGGTAGGTATCTTCTAGCCCTCTCTGCATCACCCTGTGGAAACTGGGGCTCAGGAAACTGGTACAAATGCTGATACTCCAGCAGCTGGTATTGCTGATATTAGCTGCCCTTCGTCTCCGACCCTTGGGTCTTGTGTCTTCTGCCGACATCTATGAAACTGTGGCTGACTAACTTGTTAACTTGTACATAGGGTAAAATCTGATTCTTCATTGACAAGGTCCATAAAATTAATTGAGTTCAACTTTCTCATTTTACATCTTTCAAAGCTAAATCACATATCTATGTATTTCAAGAAAGCTGAGGAAGAAAAAATGAGAAGAAAAAATTGGTTTCATTATGAAATGGGTTTATCACCCTTTGACAACTTTGTCCTTAAGCTGTTAGCGTTTGTCATACCATATTTCTTTTTAATTCTTAGATTCATATTAGAGTACCATTTTAAATACAAAACTCCAAAAATAATTCTCTGACTTTTTCTTGGTAGCATTTACTGATCTAAAACCTTTTTTCACTCCTAATAGCATCTTTGAAGGACTAAAGAAAAAAGAGATCTATAATGAAGATTCAATGGTGTATGTAGAGATTTGTGATCGGTTTGTCCATGGTTATCAGGAAAATGGTGGTATTATGAAAAACAATTTAAAATGCACTGAATACTTCTCAAAGTGTATCATAACTTCAGGATAACTTTTATAAGATAGATATCTGGTAAGTGATATAGTACTTGATAATGAGTTGTGTTATTTCACTACTTTGGTTCCCTGGTTCTTATATATTATTATGGATTGTTCTAGTTCTTGGCAAACAAGATATGTATAGTTTGATTTTTTAACTGTCCTTGGATTTCAGAGTTCTTATATAAAGCCTTGTGTTTAATGATGGCTTATCTTATAGTATCCTATCAAGACTGATTTTTAATTTGTATGACATTCTGCAAAGTCATGACCATCGTATTGTGACAAAAAAGTTAACATATTTCTATTGAATTTTTTTCTACAAATATAAGCAGCACTTTTTTTATAACACTTTTTTTAATGTACATGAAATGGGTTTAAGACTTTAGGCAAAAAACTAAATAGATGGATGAATTAAACCTTAAAAATAATAAGCTCTAATACTTTATGCAGTATTATTAATTAGGTAATATTCTAGGCTTAATATATTCCTTTATCTTGGTTGGGTCACCATGGAACTAGCTGAATTTGCTCCTTCAACATTTCATTTCCTCTGTAATAATGTTTAGCACATTTTATTATACTTGCTTGTTTATATTGTTTCCTCTCCTCCAGACTGCAAACTTCTCAAGGATAAAATGTGTTTCCTTTGTGTTTCTGGCCCTAGCACCTATACCAGTGCCTGGAACAGAGTAGGTATTCAGAAGTGGATACTGATTCCCCAGACAGATCAGACCTTTAGAAAGGTAAACCACAGTCAACTAGATTTTGCCAAAAAATTGATTTTTAAATTTACTTTAGATGAGATATATTTACAGGGACCTTTCCTTGTATTAATGTATGAGGAAACATGAAATAATAATTGTTATACACTGGATTGTATCCCCACAAAATTAATACTTTGAAGTCCTAACCCCTAGTATCTCAGACTATTACTGTATTTGAAGATGGGTTCGTTAAAGAGGTAATTAAGTTAAAATGAGGTCATTTGGATAGGCCCTAATCCAATGACCCCTGCTTTTATAAAAAGAAATTAGGACATAGACACAGGGAGGGAAGACCATATGAAGACACAGGGAGAAGAATGCCATCTGAAATCCGAGAAGAGAGGCCTAAGAAGAAGCCAACCCGGATGATACTTTGATCTCAGACTTCTACCCTCCAGAATTGTGAGACAATAAATTTCCATTTAAGCTACCCAGTCTGTGGTACTTTGTTATGGCAGCCTTAGCAACTAAAACAATAGCTAGCAAACTAATACAATAACTAAAAAATTATTTTGGTAAGTATGGAATTTAAAAAATACATAGCATAGTCCTCCAGTAATATTTGTATACATTCCATTAGAGCTTCTCATCCTCTTTGGAAAATATAAATTTAATGTGACCCAATTGTTATTGCTTTTCTCTAGATTTTTTTTACAGCTTTATTGAAAGATAATAGACAATTAGTTGCTCATATTTAAAGTATACAATCAATGAGATTTTTTTCAATTATAGTTGGCATACAATAATATATTAGTTTCAGTTGTACAGCATGATGATTAGAGATCTGTATAACTCAAAGTGATCACCCCAATAAATCTATTACCCTTCTGCCCCTTACATATTTATTACAATATTATTGACTACATTCCTTATGTAATATTTTATATCTCCATGACTATTTTGTATCTATCCATTTGTACTTCTTAATCCCTTCGCCCTTTTACAACAGTCCTTCCAACCCGCCTCCCATCTAGTAGTCCTCAAAATATTCTCTGTATCTCTAATTTTGTTTCCATTTTTATTATTGTTGTCATTTTGTTCTTTATATTCCACATGTATGTGAATTCATGTGGCATTTGTCTTTCTCTATCTGGCTTACTCCATTCAGCATAATACCCTCTGGGTCCATCATGTAATATCTTTTTCTATCCCCTTACTTTTAGTCTGTATATGTCTTTTAATCTGAAGTGAGTCTCTTGCAAGCAGCATATGTAAGGGTCTTGTTTTCTTATCCACTCTATATTCCGATTAGAGCACTTAATTCTTTTTCATTTGTGGTACTTGTTGTTAAATATGTAGTTACTGCCATTCTTTATTCATGTTTTTGATACATATTTTTTCTTCTTAAAGAAGTCTCTCCAACATTTCCTGTAATACTGATTTGGTGTTGATAAATTCCTTTAACTTTTTCTTGTCTGGGAAGCTCTTTATCTGTCCTTCCACTCTAAATAATAGCTTTGCTGAATAACGTAATCTTGGTTGTAGATCCTGGATTTTCATCACTTTGAATATTTTGTGCCAAGCCCTTCTGTCCAGCAAAGTTTCTTTTGAGAAATCAACTTCCAGGCTTATGGGCGCTCCCTTGTAGGTAACTAACTGTTTTTTTCTTGCTGCTTTTAAGATTCTCTCTTTGTATTTAACTTTTGGCATTTTGATGATGACGTGTCTTGGTGTGGACCTCTTTGGGTTCATCTCTTTTGGGACTCTCTGAGCTTCCTGGGGTTGTATGTCTATTTCCTTCACCAGGTTAGGGAAGTTTTCCATCACTATTTCTTCAACTAGGTTTTCAACTTCTTGCTCTCTCTCTTCTCCTTCTGGTACCCCTATGATGTAAATGTTGTTATCCCATAGTCTCCTTAAATTATCTTCATTATTTTGTATTCTTTTTTCTTGTTGCTGTTCTGATTGAGTAACCTTGGCCTGTTCTGATTGAGTAACCTTCCCCATCCTCTAAATTGGTGGTTTGATTCTCTTCTTCATCCATTCTTAATTCTCTCTAATATACTCTTTATCTCAGATAATGTGTTCTTCATTTCTGACTGGTTCCCTTTTATAATTTCCATTTCCATTTTTATGCTTTTATCTCTTTCTTAGAGTTCTCACTGAGTTCATCTACTCTTCCCCTAAGTTCATTGAGCATTCTTATAACCAGTGTTTTGAGTTTTGCATCTGTTAGATTGCTTGACTCCATTTTTCCTTGATCTATGTTCTGTTCTTTCATATGGGACATACTTCTTTGTCTCCTCATTTTAACTGCCTTTCTGTGTCTGTTTCTATGTACTAAGAAAAGCTCCTAAGTCTCTTGGTCTTATTAGCAAGGCTTTGAGTAGTAGGTGTCCAGTAGCACAGTCCTGAGAGGGGTTCAGATGCAGGCCAAGTCTAGCTCCAGCTTGTGCCCCTCTGGGTCTACCTGGTAAGATTCAGCAAGCAATCCACAGATGCTGTGTTTATAGTTGCCTCAAGAGGCCATGCCAGAAACCGAGGCCAAGTGCCACCGTTGCGAGACTTGGAGCTGCTCAGCAAGGAGTACAAGGCAAGTCAAGCACATCACTGGATGTGGCTTGGGTAGGGCCTCTCTAGTGTTTTTCTACACAAATTTGCACGCACACTGACAATTCCTTATTCTCTGGCTCTCTTCTCTCAAGATTTCATAGATCTTTTAGTTACAGCATAATCTCTCAGTTCCTGGGTGGAATCACAGTTTATTTCCTCATCACACCTCTTACACTTTCTAAAGCACCTTTAAACTTCTGTGTAAGCAAGGGCTTTCATCTGTTTCTCATGCATTACTAACTTACTAGTATAATATGTATCCAGGAAATGTATCTTAGAAAACTGTGAATGATAAGATACATGGAATTAGTGGATACACAAATAGAAGAGTTAGTTCTCCTATGAAATCTTATCATTCTTTATGTTTAACTTTGGAATCAAAATTGACTTAATTTTATCACAGGAAAAGGCCTGGGATAGTAGTCTTTTCAAAGGAGGCAATTGTTTTTATAATATGATTTTTTTCCAGAAAAGTTACAAGGGATGAATAGAAATATTCACAGCTGTTCTCAAAACAAAGTAATATGCTACAATCTTTTGAAGTTACCATATTTCTAACAAGATATACTGAACTCTGCAGAGCCATGCAGATTTCTGCTTTGACAAAATAAAACATGTGAGCTGATTTCTCAGAAGAATATTTCTAGCCATAGCAGAATAATCATAGACCATCAATTGAAAGTACATTTCTGGAATTCCATAAGGACACAAATGAATTAATTCTCAAGAGTAATCTATTTCATGATGAAGTTCAAATAATATATTTTCAAACATATAATTATCTTTTTTTTTGAAGACATAAATGGAAACATTTTCTGACTGAATAATAGACAATGAGTTGAGTTGAGATTTTTCTCTTTTTAGAATAAAAATTAGGAAAAACGTAAAAATTTTCATCCCTGGAATTGTTGATCAAATGAAAGACTAAACATTTAGTGACTTCAGGTAAGATGCATTCATTAGGAAGAGCTGAGTATAAAGCGCCAGATGACCAGCTGAAAAGTGAAAATAAAATCAGGACTTTATGTGTGCGTTGTTGTTATTATCATTGTGTTAACAACCACATTCAATCAACTAAATCAGTTTCTTTTTCATCAAGATGCCTGTATGTGCTTCCTGGTTGACTTGGGACCAGTTCAGAGGAAAACTGCTCTGCTCTTCATCTTACTGGGTTTATTTTTCCTTTCTAATGAGGGAAAATAGATGGGGTCAATTATACTCTTGCAAAACCTCCCTGTACCCCATTTTCCCACTAGGCCTTCCTACTAAAACTGACAAGAAAGTAGCAACTAGCAACTTGAAGATCACAACTCTTTGGCTTCATCAATAAGAAAGCCCTTCCACTTTAGCTGAACATTCCCATGATCACACCTTAGTTTATATAAAATTTAGCTCACAAACCATCTGCTTCAGAATCACTTAAAAACTTGTTTAAAATGAGGATTTCTGAACACCCCCCACTCCCACCAATGATTCTGATTCAGCAGGTCTAAGGTGGAACCCAATAATATTCATTTTCATAAAGCCCTCATGTGATTCTCATGCAAGTGAGCTGTTGACCACACTTTGAAGAACACTACTCTAGACACAAGTATCAGAGTGGGGCATGGTTGAGAGAGCCCTCATTTGAAGTTCTCTATTCTTCTTGTAAAATAAGTGAATTTGTTCACTTTCCTCCCCTCATCCCATTGGCCACACTTCTGTACATCTTTCAGTATCCAAACCAAATTACAACCTTTTATGATAACTTCTCCCCACCCAGTTAATCTTCTGAATCACTAGGGTATTTATCTCATGTATGTGTTTATTATGGTACTTATCACACATTGTAACTATTGCATCTGTCTCCTTAAATCTTGGTGTTTCTTTACACAGTCCATGGGTGATATCATTCATGCTCATGGCTTTAACTATCACCAATAAAACTGATGACTTTGCAATCTGGACCTCTAGCTGATATCTCTCTCTTAATCTGCAGATTCATAGTTCCAGTGGTCAACCAGACATCTCTGCTTGATTGTTTATAGGTACCGCATGTCTCAATGTCAGAAACTGAACTTATCTTCTTTCTGTGTCCCTAACTATCCCCACAGACGTGCTCCTTCTTTTCTATTCTTCTAAATATCACCACTGTGTACTCAGTTGTTGAAACCAGAAACCGAGCAGTCATTCCACATTTCTTCCCTCCTCCTTCCTTCATTCAATATTGTCAGATATTCAGAGATATTTTTCAAATCTATATTCTCCACTCTCCCACTGCCATTGTATTGGATAAAAGCTAGTTTATTAAAGTATATGGTAGTTTATGGTAGAGCCAACTCTAAATAAAGAAATTACTTGATAAAAAGCAAATAATTATACATATTGATTCTTCGAAAACCTTCCTTGTTTATTACTTTCCTAAAGATGTTGAAGGGATCATTAAAGAGGGGGAAGTAGAGAATAGTATGTTAGCCAAATCTTCATCTTTCACAGCACAGAATAAGTATATAATGTTTAAGATCAATAAATCAGAAAAGAGTAGAGAAACGTTAAAAATACCAGAAGGCTACAATCAGCTAAATCCAGAATGTAGGAAATTCTTTGGCACAAAACCTGGATTATTAAAAAAAAAATGAATGGCATCAGAAAATGGAATAAGAGGAATGTTATAGAATATTAGAGGTTTAAGAAATAATTTCAACATAATGCAATATACTGATTTGGTTTGGATTCTAATTCAAATGAAAAGATATTTTGAGGAAATTTGAACATAGATTGGGTACTGAATACTATTAAGTAATTATGATAAAGGTATTAGGATTATGTTTTTTAAATTCTCATCTGCTAGAGACACATACCTAAGTATTTATGGGTAAAAGGCTCTGATGTCAAAGATGTGCTTTAAAATACTCCAGGTCAAACTATATACAAAAATTAACTCAAAACGGATCATAGACCTAAATGTAAAAACTTAAAACTATAAAAGTGCTAGAACAAAACATAGGAAAATTATTTTAAGTCTTGAGTAAGATATCTTAGTTATACCCAAAACACAATACATAAAATAAAAAATTGATAAATTGGACTTCATCAACATTAAAAATTTCTGCTATTCAAATGATACTTTTAGGAGAATAAAACAACAGGCCAAGGACTAGGAGAAAATCTTTGAAAGCATATATTTGGTAAAAGATTATATAGAGAATATATAAAGAATTTCTAAAATTCAATATTAAGTAAATGAATTGATAATAAAATGAGTGTTAGAAAAGAGTTAATGTAGCAGGTCTTATTGCTCACTCTTCACACATCCCCAAGAGAACTTGGAGCCATTACTGTTCACTGGACAACTTCTGAAAATGTGGTACTTGAATGGTTCTTTATGTTAATGAGTGAGGATTTTATTGTTTGTACCTGGAACAATGGACCATGTTATACTATCTTGCCAGAATTACTTTGCACAAACATCAAGATTAGTAATATGCATCTGATTTCGTTGTTGGGGTCCTGAGTTTTGGATGCCATAGCTGGTTGCACAATATGCCTAGGTACCCAGCCCTCCATAAAAACCTTGGGCTCCGAGAGTCTTCACATATGTCCCTGCAGTTCATAGCCAGAGAAAAAGTATATCCTGTGTGATTCCAGATGGGAAGGACATGGAAGCCTGTGCCTAACCACTCTGGATTCTACCTCAATCCATATCTTGTTCCTGTTTCTCTTGCTCTATATACTTTTTCTGTAACAAATGTTAGCCATGGGGAAAATCTATTTTCATTCTTGTGTATCATTCTAGTGAATTAGCAAACTTTAGGGTGCACTTGAGACCCTTGACACAATAGGAAAAGAATGGGACCAGAAACATCACCAAAGAAGATATAATAAGGGTGGCCAATAAGTACATGAAAAGCTGCTTCATTATATTAGTCATCTAGGAAATGCAAAATTAACCACATTGAGATACTATTTTTTACCTATTAGAATGACTAAAATTAAAAAGATTGATCATGCAAGTGCAAGGATGTAGAGGGATTGAAACTCTCATACACTGCATGAATAAATAAAACAGTGCAATTACTTTGGAGAAACGCTTTGGCAGTTTCTTAAAAAGTTGTAGACATCTATCATACGATTCAGCCATTCCACTCCTTTGCATTTACCCAAAAGAAAAGAAAACATGTGTTCACACAAAGACTTACACATGAATATTCATAACAGCTTTATTTGTGATAGGTAAAAACCAGAAACAGTCCAAATATCCAGCAAGCAGTGAATAGATAAACTAATTGTTGTATATCCATTCGAAGGTCACTACTCAACAACCAAAATGAAAGAACTTTGGATCCACTCAATATGGATGAATTTCAAAATAATTATACTGAGTGAAGGAAGCCAGACCAAAAGAATACATATTGTATGATTTCATTTATTTAGAATTCTAGAGAATGTCAACAATCTATAGTGCCAAAAGTGGTTTCTGGATTAGGTAAGAGGTTCAAGGAGAGGCAAGAGGATGTGAAAAAACTTTGAGGTAAGGGATATATTTATTCCTTTGTGATGAATCTTTTCATACTTTGTGATGACAGTTTCATGGATGCATACATATTTTAAAATTTGTCAAATTGTACACTTTAAATATGTGTGATTCATTGTATGTAGGTCAATTACACAAAAATTAGACACTAATAAATGCCATTTATGAAAAAAAATGGCCCAGCATTACAGATTCCATCTTATCTCCTATGTTCCCAGCAACCTAAATTGTTTCCTTTGAAAACAACAGAATAGAGGCGTAGAGTTTCCAGGCATTGAGCAAGGCCCAGGAGCTGGACATTAGAGCTAAAAGTTACAGTTGACCCCTGCCCATGGACTACTGGTTAGCTAGGGAGATAAAGCTTGAAACAAAATGAAACTCTAAGAAAAGATGGGGAAGGGTTCTAGATGAAGCAATATTGGCAAAATGTTTATAATCTGTGTAGCTGAATGATGAGATTTATTACAGAAAACGTTTTATTAACACAAATTAACAGAACTAAACCCCAAAATATTTAAAAGTGGTTGCCTACTTGAAAATGGAACTGGGACAGCAATTCTTTATTGATTAACTTCATACCCAGTTTGTGCATTGCTTTGTTAAAAAGAAAAACAATTTTGCAAAAAGTCAACATCAGACATATAAGACATTGTATGAAATTACTAAATTGTATAAATCGGTTAACGATTTACGCAGTAAATTTATCCATTTTGATAAGCACTTGATTTTTGAAAGCTGGAGTGTTTTTAAAATTCTGATTTATTCTTATTTGTACAGTTTGGGTAAAAGAAAAGGATTCTAAATTTAGAGATTATAAGTACTCAGATATTTGAAAGCTCTTAGACTTTTATTTAAGACTATATAATTTTGATAAAGCTTTATCAGATTAAAAGAATTGTTGACAGGTTTCTTATACGTATATATCACATATCTTGTAGTTCCAGTTGAGAGATATTTTTTTATTGTATTTGACATCACTGTTATCCGTCCTTGCATAATGGGGAGAAAATTTTCAGGAACAAGGGAGAATTTAAAAAGGAAAAAGTATATCTTCATGCCTTCTCCCTTCATTACTCTACTTTGGGGAAGACTTTGACCACCAAAAAAGAAATTTTTTTTAAAGTATGTGTCTTAAAGTTTATAAATTTCGGAAATTTAGGGTTCTGAGGATTCAGAAAAGGGTTTTGAATTCATAGTGAATTTGAAAGAATTGCTCCAAACGGTACCCTAATTGACTAAAGGAATTAGTTGCCGATATACCTAAGAAGATAAGAACACAGGAAATGCCACATTGGGTCAAATCAGTGACTCTCTCCAAGATACGAAGAAATAATTTGGTCAAAGTGTGCTGGCTGGAAAATTACTGCTTGGCTATCACCCATGGGAACATAACACTCTAACAATAAGCTTTCTGCTTCTGTATCCCCCGCTTGCACAACCAACCTGTGGGTTGACAGTTAGTAAAAAGAAGAAAAATAGACTTGTGTGTTCAAACAGGATGAAGAATAGGGGGTTAGGGCTTAAAAACCCTGCACCTCTACATTTCGGGTCTGCTTAATTTGGGGTCTGCGTACCCGTGGCAGACCCAGCTGGCTGAATAAAGAGTGTGTTTCCTATAACTCACTGATTTCTGGTGGTCCATGTGTCTATCGGCAGCTAGTGGCTACAACAGAAGAAACCTGTGCTTTCCCTCCAAAGGAATAACCTAAAATACTTTTTAAAACACCCTGAATATCGTAAAACATCCTTTTCATTTGTCACTCTTGCTCCGCAATCAGTGAATTTTCCTAAATCTTTCTTTGACGTAGTGGAGGCTGGGCAGCAGAGTGTTAAGGGCACAAACTGCAGTCAAACAAACCTGGGCTGGAATTTTAGACCTCGGATAAGTAAATTTTCTGAAACTCGTTCTTGCCATCAGTAAAATGCAGATAACTAAAGTAGCTATTCACAAGTTTGTGACTATTCAATGAGAGAATTCATGTAAATCATTTAGCATAGGGCCTGACAATCAATACATAGTAAGTCATTGTTATTTTGAATTTTCAGCCTGTACATGTTCTTGGTGTTTCCTATTATTAGTATCAGGTCCATTCTATTAATTAATTATTTTTTTTTTTTTATAAAAAGGGCTGAGCTTTAAAAAGATTATTCAATCACCTACACGGCATGATTTTAAGAGTATCAGGAAGATTCCGACCCTCTCATTCTCCTCTCCCCCCATAAATACAGCATGCTCTTCAACTCACCTTCATTCCACCAATAAATCATCATTTCTTTATTGACTTTGGTCACAGTTCAAGTCAAAATTCAGGGATGAGTAAGATGAGTATTTTTTGTACATTGAAACAATAGGTTGAATGAAGACTCCAAGGCTAATTTTGATTCTCTGGGAAGAGGAGACTAGGAAAGGCACTGAATGGAGGAGAGTGCGTTAAGGGGTGCTAGTAACTACTAGGGAAATAGAACTCTTTATTCTTTTGTCATGGCTAGGGAAGCCAGTTAATGGAGTGCAGTTGCCCCAAGAAGCCTGCTGATAAGAATCACCTGGAAATCATTTGTTTACAATGATTTTAAATCATTTGTTTACAATGATTACTAAAGAGACTCCCAGGCCCTTTACCTTGGGATTTTGTAAATTTAGGGTGAGGTTAAGGAATCTAAAGGGTTAATCAGCCCCCAGGGGATTCTTAAGACCTGACATATTTGAAAAAAAGCTGGAGAGAGTAGGAGCTCAGGTTTTGGAATCAGACAACACCTGGATTCAAATCTTAACTCCCTCTTTAAGGATGACTGCTAGAAAGTTAATTAACCACCCTCGACCTCGGTTTTCATCTCCATAAAGTGTTTGGGGATTAAATAAATTAATACTTACAAGACATTTGTCTCATAGTAGACACTAAAAAGATAGTTGGCGTTATTATTAAGTTTCTTTCATTTTAATTCTATATTTATATATGAATCCTTAGAGTCTCCTGGACAAGGTGCCAAAGTGATCAATGATTTTGTAGAACTTTAGATTTAGAAGTTTGTCTTCTAACATATCCTTATCTTTGAAGCCAGTGTTAGAAAGATTAGCATTGTTATTGTGATTAGCTGTTGTGGGTCACCTTTTATATCTATGCCTTATCATGTAAATTAAGCATTTGGATTATCTGAGTATTGCTTTCAAATCCTTCACCATGGGCACTGATGTCACCTGTCCCTGGAAAGTAGACTTTCTTCAGAGTATCCAAAGGTTTTCAAACTTAAGCTTTCTCTCTGAGTTCCAACTTGAAAAGGCCCAGTAATGCTCTATTTTGAGTTACAGTTTAAGCAAGGCTTTGAAAGAGCTTCAAGGATTGACCTTCAGGTAAGAAGGACAGCGTGTCAGAGAAACAGAAATGGACACACAGGAAGACAATGCCAGGCAAACATCAAAGATACTGACAAAAAAAAAGAAAAGAAAAAGACCATTAGAAAACGGACAGAAAGACAGATGACAGTGCCAGATAGAGGAAGGGGAAGAGTGAGGAGATACACAGAGACAAAGATAGAGAAAGCAACAGAGACAGAGAGATAGACGTAGAGATAGAGACAGGCAAGCAGACAGAAAGAGAAAGAGACCAAGGCATGTCTGGGATGAAAACTTCTCTTTTATTAATAAAAGTAGGTTTAATTTGAGGAATTTCCTTAGAAGTTGAAGGAGAAATTCGTTCATTCAACACAACTCTAAAGTAAGTACTGTGGTAAAGGTACCTCTGGCCATTATGTGGAATTACAAGTTTTCCATCCCCTAGCTGAGAGAATAGTGTGATAAGGCAGAATCTGATAAGGGACATTAAAATGCTAAGTGCTTCTTATTCCAGGGAAGGAAAGAATGCATTCAACTGGAAGCTGGAGCTTGACTCTGAAGGATGAATAAAGATTTAAAAAAAGGAGGGGGGAGACATTTTTAAACAATGGGAAGGGCATTAGTGAAAACTTTGAGCAAGGGAAACAAGGGGCATGTTCAGGAAAAAAGAGATGGTAGAATTTGACTAAAGTTTAGGTTATAAGTAGGTGAATAGTGGGCTAAAGCTAAAAAAAAAAAAAATTGTGTGCAGGAGGAGTGGTTGAAGGTAAGCCTGAGGGGCAAGTGAGGGTTTTTAGACAAGGGAGTAACGAGTCTGTAACAAGAATTAGGAGGAGTTGGACCGGAAGCCAGGAAGTGAAGATGTGAAGGAGACTATTTCAGGTGTCTTATAGAATGTTTCCCAAATACCCCTCCCTCTCTGTTCCCCAGTGTCCTAGTCATTACTGCTTGGATCAGTAATAGTGTAAGTCTTGATTGAAGGTAGAGGGTAATCAAGGGAGAAATTGAAAAGAACCTATATTTGTAGGTTTCTAATTGGGAGGATGATAATGTGGTTTAGAGGAGATAGGTTTAGTTTTTGATATGTACTGTTAGAAACGCTAGTGCAACATTTAGATGATGTCTAGGAGGTGATTGCATTGCGAATCTGGACATTTGGAGAGAGATTGGTGCTATAAAGCCCGAAGGTGAATTATGAGCACAGAATAATTAGCAGATGGTGTGAGAATACATGTGGCAATGTGAGATGGCTCCATGTCTATTCATGCTGTCCTACTTTGCTTCTGGAGCTAGGGAGAGAGTATTCCGCTGATTTTTACAGAACTGATAGGATTAGTTAAAAATAATCGAGGACAGAACCCTACTGTCTCCACGTGGGCACTTGCTTCTTTGTTAGCCCTCAGCCCTTCATAAATACGCGGTGGGTGGGTGATTTGTTGTGAATACAGAGGGAGTGAGGCCAGATGTAGAAACACTTGCCTGTCTCAGGATGTGTCATCACCTACTTCTCACCATGGTATCTTTTAATTCCCTCCTCCTTTCTTCCATAATATTGCAAACCTTTGCTTCTCTTTCTCCCCAAGACCTGTAGAGTGTTTACTCCAAATGTATTATGTGTAAAGTATCCCTTAAGCACTTACAAAATGTGTGTAGCTGTGTTCTTTAAAACCTGTAGACTGCAATAATGGGGAACAGGAGCCTGGATCTTCTGTCAGTAAAACCTCTGTCCCTCTGGGGCTGCTGGATACCTCGAAGCAGTTGATCTAATGTAGTGGATCTCAATTGTTAAAACACATCAGAATGACCTAGGGAAAGCCTTTTAAATGTAAAGAAGCCCAGGTCCACTTTGGTTTTGGGGGTGGGACCAATGGTGGGACCCTTTTATATTTAACAAGCTCCATGAGTGATTCTTATTCACATTAAATGGGTTACCAGCAAATTGAATTATTTCCATCTCTGCCCTTGACTACACTATTTTGCTCCTATAGGTCTTAGGTCTTATTCCCTAGTTGTACTAGCATCATCAATCAAATTAGTGAGCGTAATAGTCACAAAGAAGAACATGTTAAAATGCATATTCTCAGGCCCCATACCATAGCTACTCTATCAGAATCACTGATGACAGGGCCCTGGAATCTGCAATTTTATAAACACTTGCAGTGCACTAGTCCATAAACTGCACTTTGAGAATCACTGATATAAGTCTGGGAATTTAAAGTTGGCCTCTGTTCGCAAGAGTGATGTGATTTGGAGCATAGTGGAAAGAGGAGGTAGATCTGATCAGCTGCTGAGTCACTGCAGCTCAGTGGACCAAAAAGGTCATGGTTGGAGTCTCAGCTTCAGTAATGTAGTTAGCTGTGGTTATAGCCTAGGCAAATGAGGCCAGATGGCAGCTAGAGAAGACTGCTAATTAATTAAACTTAGTCCAAGGTCAGGCCACCAACTGGCAGACACGAGTTATTTTTTTCGTTGGAGAGTATAGATGGGAGGAATACAAAGGATCTGAAATAAAAGTACTTTTCCTTTCACTTCTCACACTCCTCTTGTTTATTTCTCCCAGGGCTTAAGTTGTTTCTTCTATAACAGTATCAGAATTGACTCCTGAATTATTATTCATTGTTAAATTATGTTAGGAATGCATTTGAAACTCAAGAACAAGGTGTACAATATAGACACTATCTGAAAAGGCACTAAGACTTTTTTTTAAGTGAGAGAGAAATATTTTTTCAGTGATAGTTGAAAAATGAAGGAAATGTTTATATTTGTCACACTGTGTACTTTGTGAAACCATCTCATTATTTTATATTAAGTGTCCTTCAACTGTGAAAAGCCATGTAAGGTAGGATTGGTTGCTTTTCTATTAAAAGGGGAGGGTGCGAGAGGGCATATCTCCTACTAGCAGTTAAACTGAGTTTGAAATTTCCAATTTACTGTGGTTTTCTGCTGTTATTTAAGCCTTTGATGTTAATTATTACCAAGAGTGCTGTTTCTTTCAGTCAGTTAAATGGTAAGCTTCCTGAAAGCAGATGCCTTATCGCAGACTTCTTTATAGTCCTCTATCTAGCACAGGATCATGCACACAATAGGGTCTCAATAAGGATTTAATTGACAGGAGAGTAGTGAGATAAGAATGAAGGAACTGCACGTGTCCACTCCACTTGTGCCTAGTTGTGTTCTAAGACATAGAGCAGCATGGGATAAGGGATGGTACAATTTTGGCAAATCTGCCCCAGCACTTACTATTTATAGTATGCATGCTTAAGCTGTGATAAAATTTGAGTTGATTATAGCTGAATCATTATTAGCAAAATGGGGGAAAGGTTAAGAAAATTAGCAGGTCTCATTCACAAGAGTTGAAGAGAAGGAATCACCGTTATGGTTTATAAAAATAAAACTAGTGTCTATAGGCCCACATATGAGAGGCATAGAAACTTGAATGAACCTGCCCATTTCCAAAATATTTGTTAGATATGAATTATCTGCTACCTACAGCTATATATATATAATTTCATGTGAATCTGTGTATAGCATACTAAGGAGAAATTGTCCCCCGTGTGGACAACTGGGCATAGAGGTAGAGCCATTCATGTGTAAAGCAGAGAATTTGACTTTACATATAGTGATATTTTATAAAAAGCAGATATGTTAAGTTTTTTCTGTCATCTTACTGATACTTTCATTTTTATAATAATTGCCACTAAAGAAAACAAGGTAACTCTGACTTCTTAAAGACGCCAAACTTATACTTTCCTGCTGCTGCAATCATAAACCTGGCATAGAAGGGTTGATAGTAGCCACCATTTGTATGAAAAAGAAAAATGCAGTTGTTGGCTTTTTAAGACTTTTAAGAAACAGAGTGTTATGCAAATCAGTTGCAAATTATTTCATATTTATAGTTTGCTTTCATTCAATTCTCTGAATATTTCTCAGAATTCTTATTAAATATCTGCTTCCATCTTTGATTCCAGTTATTTTCTGATAAAGTCCTTCTTGGGTGAACCCAGCCCTACTCACAAATGTCAGAACCAAGCTTTGGTCACACTGACAGAAGGGACCCAAGAAGGAGAGAAGGACTTGAGAACCTAGACAGACTCACAAGTGTCAGGTAGGCAGGGAGGCAGGCAATCGGAAAGTTCCCAGCAGCAGGCATTAGGAAGGGGCCCAGACAGTTAAACAGAGCCCAGATGATATGGTGAGGTCCAGAAAGACTAATAATTGGTATAAAGGGGTCTTGCAACAGATGACAAAGAATGAGCCGTGAAGACAAGGTTCAAAGCAGACAGAACCTAATCACAATGAAAGAATTCTAAACATGGATTCTAGGTTAGGTATGAAGCTAAGAATTGTTATAATAAGGTAGGAGGTCAGAATGAGATGGCAGTACTCAGTATTATCATTATGGTTCCAGAATTGGGGATAAAGTTGAACCCATGAGCAGAAATCCAGTGACTTCAGCTATTGGGATTAATTAGCTGTTAGGATTCTAAGTTAGACACTAAGATTAGTAAATTCCTTTGCTAATTTTATTTGGATAGATGCCTACTGCCATTTCCCAACACAGAGGAAAATTTAATCTTTGTCCTTCTGAGCATTGCAACTTGCTTATACAATCTCAAATTGTGTTGTTACATATTCACCTAACAAGCATTTATTAAATGATTACTGTATTTCAGATACTGTGGAATACCAAGATGAATGAAATACATCCATTGGCCTTAGAAAACTTACAGTTTCATGAAGGAGCAAACATCCAGTGTGCTAAAAGCACAAGAAATATAGGTAACATTCACCCATTCATTTAATAAATCAACCAAATGTGTCGAGTGCCTTCTATTTTCCAGGCACTAATCTGAGAATACAGAGGAGAACCCTTAGCCTAGACTCATGGTATCATGAAAAGCTTCCAAGAGAAGCTGAACCTTGATCTGAATCTTGTAAGAGGTGACCAGGTAAAAGGATTTGACAGACAGTTTTCATTCTTCCCTTCCCATACACAAACAGAACTAGACAGCATTGTGTCTAGTTTAAAACTATATACAATTTAGGTATGAGTGACCGTGTAAGTAAAAGTCTATCGGATGAGGCTTTGTTGAAAATCATTTTTTTCCTGCTGAAAACAAGCTTAACTGACAGGTTCTTCACTCTTCCCTTTCTTCATGCTTGGAATGCAGGTATAAAACCTAGAGATGGAATCATCATCTTGCAGCCGTGAGTACAAAAATCTCATTGTAATAATGGTTAAATTAAAAAATAGGAATCTCAGTCCTTGATGATATCATACAACTTCTATTTCTTTTGGACATTTTGTTTAAGCCATTGTATTTACTTTTTTATTATGTGCCATTAAACACAATTCTAAATAATATAAAGAGCATTAGTGTTTGGTAGTAGAGAGTATAAGAGAAACTTCCCAGACTCATGAAACTTTCAATGGTTTGTACAAAGGTGTGGAGAGAGAAGCCTTCAAGAAGAAGAAACTGTAAGGAGACCAAACTGGTTGGAGTTAAGAAGGAAAAGTGGCCAGAGATGAAATTGGAGAGGTAAGTAGAGACCAGTTTTTTGTAACTCACATTAAGGAATGTGGGCTTTGTTATAAAGTCAGCAGAGTCTCTTATAGATTTTTAAATGACCTAATATTTGCATTTTCGTTAGACTATTTAGGAGTGTTGGGGAGAGGAGAGACTGATGGCAGGCAGACTAGATAGATTTATAATCATCCAGCTGATTAAAAAACAAAAATAAGATAGTAGAAATGGGAATTATGGGAATTAGAGTTACTGATTACAGGTCTCTAGAAGAGAGTCAAAATATATCGAGGTAGAATCAACATAGATCAGATGTGTGAATTTAAAGAGAAGAACATTTCAAGGATGATTCTTAGATTTCTGCCATGAGTGACCAGATGGTTCACCAGATAGGCACTACGGGAGGAGATGATGGTTAAGTAATGATCCAAACTCTGATACCTCTGATAACCAAAGCAAATTTAAGTATGTTTTGCCAATTGTAAAGGTATCTCTCAGAAGTAGTGATAATACTGCCTCAACTCTTAAAGATGATATTTCTATAAACTTATTATTTTCAGAAAATTCCTAAGTAGATAGAGATAAACATATTTTCTCTTTATACATATTACATTTATACTGTCCTTTAGTATTTCTTAGAACACTGTTAGAAAAAAACAAAATATAAAAACAAAAATAAAACAGCAAAAACAGCTACACACTAGAGGAACCATAGTAACGTTTATCGTTTGTTTCTGTTTTCTATTTCAGCTCAGTTCAAAATTCAGTAAAGAGAAAATGATGAATGGAAAAGAATAAGAAGGAAAGAAATATGCCATCAGAGACATTTAGCAGATGTTATTTTAATGTGTCTGACATAGCTCTGCATAGTTTTACACCTCTATAAGTTTATTGTGATAATGGTGGCAGGGAGACACAGGCTCCAGGCACTGCTAAGTAATGACACAATTTTGAGTTTTACTTGATCCTTCCATTAAAATATTTCCACAAAGTTTGTGCTCTCTTCAATCCAGCCTAAAGAGTACTCACATAAAAAGCCCTAGGGAATTAAACCTACTCCCATTCTTTTCCATCTAAATGTCTTCACTTTAGTTTGGCCAAGTCTGGATAAAGGGCAGAGTAAACTGGCACTTGTTATCAACCCATGTACCTGTCTAACAGTAATAGTGATGTCGAAAGTCGAGTAACAATGATTGGAAAGGTTTGGTAGGGCTTGAACTTCTGTACTGGATTGCATAAACTGGGAGCCCATATTTGGACAAAGTAACTAGAGAACAGTAATCATTCATTCCATCTTAGTAGGATTTGGCTTATTGCTACTACCTTCTGAATATAATGGATCTAAAGGAGTACTTAAAAGACTTAGAAAATCTGCTGTTGTTATAGATAAACAGTGGAAGACTGCTTCTAATACATGAGACAATATTGGTGTGATGGGAGAAAAACAGATATTTGTGGAATAACTAGATTCTTATGAGCTAAAACACATGGATTAGGAAGTTGTTGACTGCTTGAGCTTTGTTGGCATTTCAAAGGAAAAACTGAAAAATAAAGGACTACTTTACAAAATTTATCTTTTTGGAGGCCATGCTCATAAGTAAATTTGTAAAACACTTTTTGAAGTAAAGTCAGACACTAGGATAGTATTTACTCAATTATCATTTCAAGGCCCAGAACCTTAGGAAATGTATTTTTAGTTACCGATTTAATTCACATCTTTCTGACATAGTGCTCAACAGTGTATGTGTCGGGGGTGGGGGGAGCAAATATCTCACACTCTGAGATTGGATAATAAAACATTCTAAAGGGATTTGTTTCCTGATCTCACATTACATTCATCTAATATGCAGCAGGACCAGGACTTACTTGCTTATAACTTCTCTCTTTCCATACCATAACCTCATCACAGATGGTTTTCATACAAATGTGCGATCTTTATTTGATTTACCTAAATTGTTGTTTTTACATACATTTTCTAGGGTGCTTTGCAGAATTTCAAACTATTTTAATGCCAAAGCAGGTTAGTTAGATATCCATACAAAATCAAAGCCTCACCAATCAGAAAATTCGGAAAGAAGTGGGTATATGCCTATGAAGGCATTATAGTGATTTGGGGCCAGACTAGGTGGTAAGGTAGTGGCCATAATGACAGAAGATGCACACTGTTGACACTTTGCATGGAAAAAGGAAGTTACAGGGAGAAGCAATAATGCCGTAAGAGTAGTATAACAGGAAGGAAAAGAACAAGAAATAAAGCTGAACCCATAGAAATAGCCTCTAATTTGGTTTTCATTATATTTAAAGGCTCTAGAGTGCCATCTGCCATTTCTACTAGGAGAAACAATAAATAAAAGGTATGAATAATTCTCATTTATATGTACATTTTATATCCCAAATATGGAAATCAGCCCATTTGGGAATGAGCATGTCTCACTGCAACATCAGTGAATTCGAATCAACTAGACTGTCAACCTACTTTGAAAGTGTCTTTTTGTTTCAAAGTCCTATTATTTGCCCTTGTAAGAAGAACAATAAACAAATTAATTTAAAAGGAAATTATGAGATATGTAGGCTCTAAGAATTTGACAAGTTCAAGAGGTAAAAAGAAAATATTCAAATTTCTTTTTTTTACATGGTGGGGGTGTTTATCTCATTTTAAAAAATCGGAATCAATAACTATTCAACGAACAATTATTGAACACTTTATATGTGTCAGTTACTAGGTATGTTAAAAATGATAGGCTACTTACTAGGTATGTTAAAAATGAGAAGCAAGCAGGATATTTCAATCTAGAAGAAAAAGGAGACACCATGCCATAATAGGAAGTGAGGTTTTAGGGCAAATGTAGCCTTTAATCATCTACCATGTAGGTGACTACCTACATAAAGACCACCCCTACACCACAAGGTAGAAAATAAATAGAAGCCTAGATATGTATTTCCGGTTTCCCCCTCCATTCTTAGATAATGAAGACAATAAAAACATAATTTTAATTGAGAACTTGATAGGTCTGAGTAAAAGCTTGCAAGCTTTTAAAAAGTCCTGAAATGCTTGGCCTTCCAGTATTCTTATGATAAAGCCCATTAATGGCTACGTCCTTAGTACATCCCCTAGGAATCTTTTGCTTCTGCTTAACATTTTTTAATAGACTTAATTTTTTATAGTGGTTTTACATTCACAGCAAAATTAAGTGGGAAGTGCAGAGAGTTCTCATAGACTCCCTGCCCCCCGCCAACACCCACAGCCTCCCTTACTATCAACATCCTGCACCAGGGTGGTACATTTGTTACAAATGATGAACCTACATTGACACATCATTATCATCCAAAGTTCACAGTTTACATTAGAGTTCACTCTTGGTGTTGTACATTCTATGGGTTCTGACAAGTGTATAATGATATGTATTCACTTTTGTAGTTTCATACAGAATAGTTTCACTGCCCTAAAAATCCTATTCATCCTTCCTTCCCACCTAGCCCCAGGCAACCAGTGATCTTTTAACTTTCTCCATAGTTTTGCTTTTTCCAGAATGTCATACATTTGGAATGTAGCCTTCTCAAATTAGCTTTTCACTTAGTAATATGCATTTAAGTTTCCTCCAGTCTCTTCATGGCTTAATAGCTCATTTCTTCCTAGCATTAAGTAATGTTCCATTCTCTGGATATATCACAGTTTATTTATCCATTCACCTACTAAAGAACATCCTGGTTACTTCCAAATTTTGGCAATTACGAATAAAGCTGCTATAAACATACTCGTGCAGATATTTGTGTGGACATAAGTTTCAACTAATTTGGGTAAATTCCAAGGAGCATGATGGCTAGATTGTATGGTAAGAATGTGTCATTTTATAAAGAACGATAAAATTGTCTTCCAAAGTACTGTACCATATTTCATTCCCATCAGCAACAGGAGTTCTTGTTGCTCCACATCCTCACCAGCATTTAGTGTTGTCAGTGTTTTGGATTTTAGTCATTCTAATAGATGTGTTAGTGGTATTCCATTGTTATTTTAATTTATAGTTCCCTAATTACATATAATGTTGACTATATTTTCATATGCTTATTTATCATCTGTATATCTCCTTTGGGGAGGTGTCTGTTCAGATCTTTTGCCCATTTTATTAATCAGGTTGTTCGTTTTCTTATTGTTCAGTTTTAAGAGTTCTTTGTATATTTCGACAGTCCCTTTTCAGATATGTATTTTGCAAACATTTTCTCCCAGTCTCTGGTTTGTCTTCTTAATCTCTTGACAATGTTTTTTTGCAGAGCAGAAGTTGTTAATTTTAATATCAATTATCTTTTTTCATAGATCTTGCCTTTAGTGTGAGTAAAAAGTCATTGCAAAACTGAAGGTCACCTAGGTTTTCTCCTAAGTTATCTTGTAGAAGTTTTATAGTTTTGCATTTTACATTTATGTCTCTAATCCAGTTTGAGGTAATTTTTGTGAGGGGTGAAAGGTTTGTCTAGATTCATTTTTTTTCTTCTGTAGATGTCCAGTTGTTTCAGCACCATTTGTTGAAAAGACTGTATTTTCTCCATCATATTGCCTTTGCTCCTTCGTCAAAGATCAGTTCATTGTATTTGTGTGGGTCTAATTATGGGTTCTCTGTTCTGTTCCACTAATCTATCTGTCTGTTTTTTCAACAATACATCACTGTCTTGATTAATGTAGCTTTATAGTAAATCTTAAAGTCAGATGGCGTCAGTCCTCTGACTTTATTCTTCTCAATGAATACAGTGTTGGCTATTCTGAGTCTTATGCCACTTCGTATAAACTTTAAAATCAGCTTGTTGATACCCACAAAATAACTTGCTGGGGTTTGCTTTACTTTTAAAGCCTTCAATTATGAAACTTGAGCCTGAGAAAAGGAATGGGGAATAGAGATATATCCAAGTAATTCTACTCAGCATGCCTAATTTTATTTAATTCGAATAACCAAAAATTTCCACCATTGTTTTTCCTGTATAAAACAAGAAACATGCCTTACTAGAAAATGATGATACCTACCAGAATTACTAAAATTAACAACAGCAAAAAAAAACTTTTCAAAATTAAGTGTTGGTTAGGATGTGGAACAAGTAGAATTCTTATACGCTGCTGATGGAAGTGTACATTGGTCTAACCACTTTGGAAAACTGCTTCTCTGTCTTAAATAAAGCTGAGTATATGCTTATCTTATGACTCAGAAATTCCATACCCAATAAATGCATACATATATTCACTAGATGCGTGTACAAGAAATTTCACAGCAGCATTATATGAGACCAGAAAATAAATGTTTATCATCAGGAGAATGGATACATAAACTAAGGTATATTTAGATAATTCAATGCTTCATGGCTATGAAAATAAAAAGTACTATAGACAGCAGCATAGTTGAATCTCACAAACATAATGTTGAATGAAAGCTGTCAGACATAAAAGACTACTTACCCTTTGACTGCAGTTGTATAAAGTTCAAAAACACAAACCTAATCTATGATACTAAATCGTAATTAGGTTTGGAGAAAAGGGAGATAATGAGTGGGAAGGGGGATGAGGGAGACTTTCTGAGTTTGAGTAATGTTCTATTTCTTGGATTGGGTGATGGTTACACAGGTCTTTTTATTCTATGAAAATTCATGGAGATGTATGCTTGTGATTTGTGTACTTTTTGGAATGCATGTTGTTATATTTCAGTACAAAAATTTTATTAAAAAACATAAGCAGTTCAGTTGGAGCTACTGAGATCTATAAAAGTATCAGAATATCTGACAGGAAGTCCACATTTTTTCAAACTCTCACTTACTGGGTATCATAAGCCACATATTGTGTTAATCTCATTTATTTAGGATTGCTATTTTATAGATGAGATGGGATTGGAAATTTGGTGTGTCTGATTTCAAAGCCCGTGTTCATAGCTACTATCTGGTACCACCTTCTATTGTCATTAGATATTCTCTTCCTTACTTATTTGTGCTAAATATCTGTGGTTCTGTATGTTTTCTTTTCCTATTTTATTTTATAACACTAAGGGACAGAGAAATACTAAGTATATCCTTAATTGTGTTTCATGATACTAAAATAAAGTCGAAAAACATTTGTTTGCTCTAATCAAAGCCAAGTAACTATTGTATGTATTGTTTTTCTTGTGCATTGTGGTCACAAAGCTTAGGTATCTGTATGTGGTATATCATTATATCTTTTGAGTAATTCTTCACTTGTTTCAAAACACTTTTAATATTTTGCTCAGCATTTGACCACAGCTAAATACTGAGCAGACAAATTCACTGAACTATCTTTGTTGGACATTTATGGGTTTTTGTTTTTGTTTTTTGTTTTTTGTTTTGCCCTCTCAAGATATACTAATTCCAAATTTTTCAGGGTATGCAAGCAGTTTAATTTTTTTCCAGTGTGCATTGACTTGTACGCAGATATACTAAATTGTATCTGTCACCGTTCATCTGTTGCCCAATGATAACATTTGCTTAGTTCCCAGAAGTGTTTTATAATTCCCCCCTCATCTTGAGTAGCTCTAAAATCCATCCTTCTTCTGGTTCTTAATAAATTGATAAAACTGCAACCTCACTGGCCACATATAGGCCAATAGCACCTCTCTATTAACCTTTATACACACTGAAATTTGGTCATTCATTCTTACCATTAGCTTTCTACCTCTTAAACACTTTGTAATCCATAGGTAAAGTAGCACACGTTCACCCTTTAGTTGTCAAATTTAATATATAAGCACCCCCTAGAGGTTAGCCATTCAGTTTATCTATTGAATATCATAGGCAATAATTTTCTGACTTTTTTCCATTAAAAATAGTTTGTCCAGTATTCCAGTTCTGCTCATGTATTTGTTATTCTTTAACTGACTAAATGTATCTGACATAGTCATTATTGAAGACATGTCTTCATAAGACACTTTACGGTATAAATGTTCAACTCATTTTTTCACGTTGCAATAGTTTAGAAAACCACATCAGGCTTTTCTGCCCACTTCCCCCTCCCCCTGAGCGCCAGTCCTGCATCGTGCTGGCCCCGAGTTCCAGGCTCCTGCTATGCCAGCGCCACCATCGTTTCCCTCCAGTCGCCATCATGTTTATCTACCTAGACCTCATCAGCTAAAATGAGATGTTCTCCAACATTTACAAGATCCGGGAGATTGTTTACAGGCTGTGCCTGGGGGTGGAGGGGAAGATGGTCAGTAAGACAGAGAGTAACATTGATGATTCGCTCATTGGTGGAAATGCCTTCTCTGAAGGCACAGAGGGCGAAGGTACTGAAAGCACAGTAATCACTGTTGTCGATATTGTCATGAACCATAATTTGCTGGAAATCAGCTTCGCAAAATAAGCCTACAAGAAGTAGATTAAAGGTTAAATGATATCGATCAAAGGGAAACTTGAAGAACAGAGACCGAAAAGAGTAAAACCATCTATGCCAGGGGCTACAGAAGGAATCGAGCACATCCTTGCTAATTTCAAAAAAAAAACCTACCAGTTCTTTATTGGTGAAAAAGTGAATCCTGATGGCATGGTTGCTCTGCTGGACTACTGTGAGGATAGTGTGACCCCATATATGATTTTCTTTAAGGATGATTTAAAAATAGAAAAATGTTAACAAATTTGGCCATTTGGAGCTATCGCTGGTCATCATGACAGGTTGCTGCTTTTCATCCACACACCAGGACTAAGACAAATAAGATTGATATTATCTTGAGGTCTTCATTTATTTTGACTTTGATTTATTTGGAGTGTTTGGAGTAGAGACATTGTTTTTTGCTTTGTTTTGTTTTGTTTTAAGAAAAACATGTCATGTGGGTCATCTAAA
The DNA here is from genome assembly GCF_000151845.1 of Pteropus vampyrus. NCBI lineage: Eukaryota > Metazoa > Chordata > Mammalia > Chiroptera > Pteropodidae > Pteropus > Pteropus vampyrus. Next base: position 1,326,287 of record NW_011888965.1, on the reverse strand, counting down.
AATAAAATGCACTTAAACTTATTTGAGAGAATGCCTCTTAGTTTAATACATATTTAAATACATCCTGTGTTGTGTTCCTGGAAAAGCTAGAGCCTGGTTGTAGACCACTACTATAAAGTGTAAGACTGTCTTCGGGTTATTTCTACAGTGAAAATTACTTCTGGATGGAAATATATATAAAAAAAACAAACAAACAAACAAACAAAAAAAACAAGAATCAAAAGTCTTAATTCTGAGCTGAAGTAAAGGGAAAGACCAAGCTCACAGTAGAGCTAACACCTGAAGTGAATTCCTCAGACATTTCATCACCTACAAACAAAAGTAGTTAACTCTGGAAGAGATTACCAAAAGAATAAAAAGTGACTAATACAGTTGGAAGCAAACAAACAAAAAACTACATCAGAATTTAAGATATACATCTTTGTGGTATAACATACCAATTTTCTTCACTTAATTTTTCAGAGACTATACTACAGAATTGTTAAAGGCCAAAAACAAATAAAGCATTATTTCCTAAAGAAAGGTTTATAAAATTAATAAATGAATTTGACAAGGTAGTTAAATTTTTGGTATCCTTAACATTGTAATGCATAGAGTTAGCCCAAAAGACCATTAAGTGATCATTATCTACCTTACGAGGAACAGTAAGTAGATCTTCATTCCATTCAGGTAGATGCAGCAAACTAACAAATCTTCCTTTATTATAACATCTAGGTACTAATTATAGAGCAGCTACCAAAGTTTAAACTTGTTCAAAGTTAGAAACAATGATACACCCACATACTCTTTCAGCCACCTTGCAGTAACCTGCCTCTTTCAAACCTTGGTAGCTTCAGCTCATATTATTAGCTTTTACTTTTTTTTTTTTTTTTCTTTGCAAGACACTGGAAAAGGTGAACTAGCATAGAAAATCATTACAATTCAATGGTATTTCTGCATCGCCTGTAGGTTTAATATTTTGACTTATTTCTCTCATAGGCACTTGGTTATAAATCCAAATGAATATTTTAAAATCAGTCTTGGAAGATAAATATCTCACCACAACCCGTTAAACTTTAGTTGTGAAAATGTAATGACAATAACCAGATTTTTATGAAAATTAATCTGACCTATTGCTAAACTGAAATTCCATGTCTGAGTTTTGAAACAAACTTTCCATGGTATTATAGCTAATCTTTGATGACTGTTACATAAATAGCTTTTTTTGCGCTATACCAAATACAAAATTCTCTCATTTCCAAATCCCTGAAAAACTATGTGATGACATTGAATAAACAAAAATCCTTTTAAAAGAATAGACCATTGCTGTAATCAAGTCAAATGCAGCATTCCTTTCCCAGAGCTATTTTGCATATTGGGTCATACAACAGTTTTAGTCCTAGTAACTGTCTATTTTGGGAGCTCACCTACAATGTGGTGACATTATGGAAAAAATATGAAATTAGAACTGTAATATGAATAAAAAAGGCAAACATCCAGAGTTTAAAAGATTATATTAGTACTTAGCTACTTTTCATTTATAAAGGTGCTTTTCAAGCACTAATTAATCTGCTTAAAATCCCTGTGAGCATGGCTGGACTAGAAGAAAATCAGAGTTTTGAGGAGAGAAAAGTAAAAGTTTCTAGTGGAGTTATAATTCATAGCTCATCTCCAAGCAGAATCTCCTAAATAGATGTCAATTCAGTTTCTCTTATCTGAACAGTCAGGCTGTTCAGTAGATTAAGAAATTCAGTTTTACCTGAAACCCTTAGAGATAACCCAAAACATTGTCCCACGGTAAGCCAAAATCTCAGAATTGAGAAATCAAAAAAGCCCAGAACTATCCTGGATATTCATACATCTTCAGGATCAGTGATGGACTGATATAAACCTAAATATACTGATTCTGACTAAAATTGGACATATTGCTAAGTAAATAACCAATTGAACTCGCCATGATCTAATTCCTTACAGGTCAATAATTCATTTCTGAGTATGGCAGTTTCAATCAAACTTTTGGGGTTAAGAAATACATGTGGATGTCACTGACTGCCACTAGCAGGGGCCTCAGGCACAAACAAGAGAGAAGACCAAATAGAAGGGAAGAAGTAGTTGTGGTAGAAAACTATCAACAAATTCTTAAGATGTCAGCTGTAATTTCTACCAATAGCCTAGAGGGCAGGGAGATAAATGCATTAGCTGTTAAAGCAATGGAATGAGTAAGAGTAAATCCAAGGAACAGGTTATGCTGGAAAGTGCAGGAAGATTACCACATATAATAGCCAATTTATGGGGTAACAATGTCAGAAACGAAGATATTGATGTAGATAGAATCTATGACCTTTACAAAAAACAACCCAAGAAATATGTCAAGTCCAAGTATGACACTGTGGCAAGGAACAACAGTACAACTGCACACACACAGCGGTTAAACATACACACATGCACACACTCCTAATCTCACATTTTTGTTCTATATGTTTCTATTTCATTATCACTTTCTAACATACATCACTACTGACTTATTATGTACTCTCTCTCCTCCTATAGAATGGAAACTACTAAGGTAAAACATTTTATCTGTTTTGTTTAAAGATGTATGCCTAGCATGTACAATAGTACCTGGAACATAATAGGCTCTCAATAAATATTTGCTGACTGAATGAGTGAGGTGAGTGAGGTTTATAAAATGAGTATGGGATGTTCCAGAGTGGATGAGTGAAGGGTAAAAAGCATGCTGAGCTCCCTGCAGTGTGTTGTTTATGAACTACTGCTTCTATAGCCGTGTAGGAACTATCTTAAAGTACCAGTTCTCATTAGCTGCTGTTTATTAGACAAATAGAATGGAGACCAGTGTAGCTGAAGTGAGAAAAGGGGAGAGCAACAAGAGAGGGGTTCGAAAAGTATGGTGAAGGGTGAGAGAGTGAAATATTCTGTAGGGTCCTGTTGCCTATCGTAAGGATTTTGGCTTTGACTCAAAATGAGGTGAGATGCCTTTGGACGGCTTTGAGGAGAAGAGTGACTTGATATTTTTTTATCAGAATCTCTTGGGTTGTTGTGTGAAGACTAAACCGAGAAGTAAAAAGGCCAAAGGAGGGAGATCATTTAAGAGACTACTACAATAATTCAAAACATGGATGATGGTGGCTTGGACCTCAGTGGTAGCAGTTGGTGGTCTTGAGAACTGGTCAGATTGAGGATATATTTTTACAGTATACCCAATGAGATGTCTTAATGGATTAGATATGGCACGTAAGAGGAGAAGAACCAGTCAAGGATGATGCCAATGTATTTGGCCTGAGCAAAAGGAAGGATGGAGCTATCATTCACCGAAATAAAAAAGACTTAGTAGGTTGGAAGATTGGGGATGTTAAAAAATATTTTGGAGATTTTGATATGTTTTCAGATGATATGTTTCGTGGGGCTGGGTAGTGGTGGTAGTGGATATTAGTCGTTTCACTGATGATTGTCTAGCTAAGTAAACAAAGCTGTAGGTAGAGGTTTGGGGGTTTGATTTTTGTTTTTACTTCTGAGATTGAATATGACACTGTATAAAGAATATTCAGAATCTCTTTCAAGGAAGGAATAGATTTTATTACAGTAGATTAATAAGTACATTAAAATAAGTCCATTTAGTGTTTTACTGTGATAATTCATCAAGAGAAATTTCATATTTTTGGTGCCTATCTGTCCTCTTAAATTGATTGATACCGGTAAACTGTAAAGATTAATTACACACACACACACACACTCCATGTGGAAAGCACTAACAAAACAAGATCAGGATGACAATCAGCTACACCATATTAAACTAAGAAAGGTTACACACACACTCACACACCTCTCAAAAGTTACTAAATGTTAAATCCTGAAGAGTATATTACTGATTCACTCTTGTGAAAAACCTGTAAAATCTCAGTATGATTAATATTAGGATCTTTGTCGAGCAAAAAAAACAAAAACAAAAAACATTTGGAGATACATCCATGTCCTTCAATCCAGAATTCCACTTCTACTAATTTCTCTTGAGGTAATATTTAAAATGTACACAAAGATTTACATCCTAGAGCATTTCTTCTGGTTTTGTTATAGTAATAATAATAATAATAATAATAATAATAAATAAAAGGAGAACATTTAAATGTCCAAATCTAGAGTATTTAAATAAATTATGCACACTCATACAATGGAATACTCTACAGCCAATTCAAAGAATAGTGTTGATGTATATTTATTAGTACAGAAAAACCTGCCTAACATATTGATCGATACAAGCAAATTAGAAAACAGAATTTCATATGACTCCACTTGAAGGGTGGTGGATTAATCTACTTATGAATAGAAAAATTCTGCAAGTGTATACTACCAAATGGTAACCAGTTATCACTGGTGGTATTGTGGGCAATTCTTATGGTTATTTCTATTTTTTAAATTAAATCTGTAATACTTTTATAATAAAAATGTTCGAATGCATGGAACAACAAAGATTACAATAAAGTATTTCATGATTTAGAAAGACACACAAGTCTTGTTTTTCCTGGAGGCACACCCTGTTCATGCATCATAGGATAAACTTTTAACAGCATATTATTACTGGCACTCCCTGGCTACAATATTCCTAATTGAAATTAGTATAAGTAATGATCTGTCAAATTAAGTATTTAAAACACAAAGAGCCCTTCAAATGTATTAAATATAGCTAAATACTCACATGTCCATAAGATCACTTTCAGGGTTATATCAATTACAATAATAATTTAAACAAATAACCATTAGTTTGAATTCTCTTAGAACCTTCTGTGTTTTTTAGTTAACTTACAAAGAAGGGACTAGAATAAAAACAGAACAGATAGCTAGTATCTTTGATTTTCCTATTAAAGATCCACTTTTTTCGACACATTGGCAAGGCAAGTAGCATATATATGGCCAGCTCTAGATTATGCAGAGTCATAAGGGACAGAAACAATGTGGATAATTAAAATCCACTGATAATCCAGAAACCTAATTTCACTTAATAGTTGCAACCACCTCCTGGGCAGAACCCTTCAGTCAAGCTGCTAATGAGAAGCATAATTGAGTGGTTTGAGTTCATCTGCTTTCAGTTATCCTTTCCAGGTGCTAATGAACAGTGAAATGGTCAGAAAGCTGTTAGCCAAAGGAAGTGGTAGGAGAAAAAGCAAGACATAGATAACCCAGAAACTGGATAATCAGCCTCAAAATGTTTGCATTGACTGCAGTGAAGATCAGCTATTAAATATCTGCTTAACTAAATTCCATGAGGATATATGTAATGAAACCACATCTACACATGAAGGTTTTTAACGTATGCATTGTCTATCTTGGTTAATGTGAATTATGATATAGTCTTAGAAATTCTCTATACTGTGGTGATTTTCATTGGCAGCAGTGATAGGATATTTATTGTCAGAGCACAGCTAATCAACTGCAGGCTCCTTCGCTAAATATGGCCGACAGGTTGCTTATGAGTCAGGATTCTGGCAGATAGCCCTGCTTTTAGACCAATGGGAATGTTACTGACTCACTCCCACGCCTTTCTGGGAGAGAATATTAGCATTGCTAGTTTCCAAATCATTTTTTTTTATTATTGTTTCAAAGTCATGTTTCAGTAAACAGCATTTGAAAGTATTGTTATGGTGAACATTTTGTGTTTTATGTTAAGCATTTGGTTTTCAAGAATTGTTGGAAATGTTTTTAGAGTGTGATTATTTTCAAGTATTACACAATAATCTCTAATATTTGCAACTAAAACTGTATCTATGTTTGATTAGTAATTAAGCTCTCAAATGGTTATGAAAGTAATTTCTCTTTATAAAACTGTAGTTTAGGACAAATTAGTTTATACACTCACTAATATTCAGAGCTTCAACTATATCTACATGTGATTATTAATGTAGCTGTCTATAGCGGTAGTGAAAGTGATTTCTATTTATGGCAGTAGTTTAAAACAAAGTACACTGTAAACTATATGATATTTGTAAATAAAACTATCTGCACATGAATATTAATTGTTTTCTATAGCAATTTGGAGACTAATCTCCATTTACAGTAGTCATTTTGAGTAAATAAAATTTTTAATTGTTTTAATATCAACTGTTGTTTCTTGATCTTGTCCTATTGCAATGTGTCCCTTTGCCCATATTCTGAACAACAGGGCAAATGAGCTCATTTTATATAATATGAGTGTTTAAGCCAGTGATCTCCAACTTTTTTGGTACCAAGGACTGGTGTTCCTATGAGACTCTAATGCCTGATGATCTGAGGTGGAGCTGAGGTGGTGATGCTAGCGCTGGGGAGCTGCTGCAAATACAGATGAAACTTTGTTTGGTTCCGTTGCTCACTTCCTGCTGCGCGGCCCGGTTCCTAACAGACCACTGACAGATCCCGGTCTGGGACCCAGGGGTTGGGGACCCCTGGCTGAAGCCACTTGCATATTCTGGACTACTTCCTAACTTTTTATTAAAACTAAAGAAATACTTTTCATTTAATTACAGGTAATATTCACCACGTTCTACCTAACTGAAAAATACAAGTCTTTAAATCTCTGTTTTAGTAAAAATTTAGGTAACCTCTAGCCCCATTTATTTTTATGAAATACAATGGCAGGAGTAGATGAATTGTAAAATTAATTTATAATGAGCACTTGCTATGTGCCTGATGTGATAGTAAGTGCTTTATATGTATTGACTCATGTCATACTTGCAAAAAACCCATGGAGAAGATGGTACTATTATATCTCTAATTTATTACAGATGAAAAACCAAGATTAAGTAATTTTTCAAAATTCACCCAGAGTTCATAAGTGGTAGGGCTCAGATTTAAACCCGAGTAATTGACCTCTGGAGTTAAGCTTTGTAATTCCCCATGCTATATAGCTTCATTTAGGTTTCTTTTACCTGAAGTATGTAGGCTGAGTATGACTACATTTTAGCTACTTCATGATAATCTTCCAACTTTTATTTCTGTTCATTTGGCAAGTGTCTATTGCATTCGAATAGGGCCACAGAAATCCTATTTAGTACATAAATTTTGAATTACTATCTATGTGTTTACCAACTTAATTTCTCTTTCAATTAATCATTCCTGTCCTTCATTTTTTTAACCTTTCCTATTTGATGCCCTCAGTTCCCCCGTGGACATAGATTCTTATTAAACAAACAAACAATAAGGAACTAATTATAATACATTGCATTTACAAAGCACTTTCACATGCTTGTTCTCCCTTTGTTCTCACAAGTTTATTTGTGATTTTTTAATTATAAAAGCTGCTCAATTGTAGCAGGAGTCTTAGAGTGACAGACTAAGTTATAGAAGTACCCACTGTGGATTCCAGCACGTCGAGGCATATCTAGATGTCCAGGAGGGCAGATCCGTCACGGGTTTATTTATATGTGGCTTAAGGACTCTGATATGAGTTATAAAATCTGCGTAAGTTGAAACTGATATCTACCCCAAACGCTAAGACCCCTCCCTGAGTTTTGAGAGAATAAGAGCCTTCCTGTGAACAAGAATTCAGTTTAAAAGAACCAACTTTGAGGGAAGTTATTATTGAAGTAAACTGGTTTGATCAGAAAAAGAAATGGTCTGCGTTAGAGGGGAAGGGGTGGTTGAGTAGAGCACAAGTGGATTTGTGCTCTGCTGAAGGCTCAGGGTTGGGGAGGTGCTGCTGGCTCTGATGGATAATAGATCAAATAAAAGAGCTCTAGCATTAGAGTCTTCGTAAGAACTTGAAAACGCAAGGCAATGCTATTTGTGGCTTAGTAATACACTGATGTACAAGTAAGGGCAGAAATGACTGTTGGAATGGAATGGAAAAGCAACTAAGGCTACAACATTGTGGCTGACATCCAGAAATATGACAGAATCAGTAGTTTCCACCAGGCCACAGGTCTGGAGCAGCAGAGGCAGAGATGACAAATGCCATAAGGAGGAGTAAAACAATCACTAGCCATTCACAAACCATGTGAGTCACTCCTTGATTCTGTTCTACTCCCTTGAATTGGAAGGGGAAATGAATTCCAAAGACACAGCTATTAGAAGCTGAAAGATTGACTAGATTTTACCATTGGACCCTCTTCTTCCCAGCTTCATTTCAGAGTCTGAAGGAACTAAGGTTATGCACACATTATAGATATTTATAATCATTTTTTCTATCGCTTCCAAGACAACCAATCTAGATGACTCCTCATTCAATTGGTCACATCCCAATTTTATGTAAACACAGTTTTTAGTCATCTTTTCCCTCATTATTGATTTTCTTTTCTTTTTTTTCTCATAGATTATTTTATTATTCTCTCCTTTATTTTACACAATTATTGAGAGCCTAAACATGTAAAGTACCCTACTAGGCCAGATGCAGAATACAAAGGTAGATAAGTTACAGGCACTTTCTGCCTAATGAAGGAGCCGGACATACTCACAAAATATAAAATAGCATCCAAAAGATGGAGAAGTTCAGGAATAGTACTGAGAAATGCCTGAATCTAAAATCTTTCATGTTCTAGGTCTCAAGTTGGTGGAGGGGCCATTTTTGTATTTCAGTCTAGTGGCATAGTCAGTACTAGTCCTGCCTGATTGGAGAGCAGAAGAGACAAATGGTTACTTCATTTTTCAAATCTCTTCCATACTTACAAACTTCAGAATTGTTGCTATCTCAGATCATCTTTATGCTGAAGATCATAAATCCAAGGAGCCTCCGTTAAGTTATGCCTGGGTATGGCGGAAATTTAGATCTGGCCTATGCCTGCAGAACATGGAACCATGGGAGCAAAGCCAGTATGAAGAATCAAATAATTCATATAGAGAGCTTAGTCAAAGAACAAGGAAGATAGGTTAAAAAAAAAAAAAGAGAAGTAAGCAATGTGACTGTAAACAGAATGCTGTCAAGATGGAGGCAACATGCTGAGAAGCAGGATGAGGAAAGTGTCCCAGGAAATATTACTTTTATGTGTTAGAATATAAAGGCAGTCACCTTTTGTGAGGCATCTGTGGCCTCATCTATGGGTAGGAAAGGAGTTACTAAAACACCAGCCCTGACCAAATTCAATCCATGTTACTATTATTTCCTGCAATTTGGCCAACTGATTTTAAATATTTTATTTTGGCTCATTTAAATAACAAGAGGTGGTATGTCTACTCTTTATAGACTTCTTTTAGAATGAGGTTGTTTTACTGACCTGATCCTCCCTTCCAACTTCAGGGAGACAGGATCATGGAGGATGAAAATTCTGATACCAAATACTAAAGGGAACAGCCCACTCAATCACTTGCTATTTATCAGAGACACTCCTAAAGTTCAGCTATCTAGAAATGCTAAAAATAAATGGGTGAGTGAATATATGTATGACAATCACATGCAAAAGGAAAACTGCTGTCAACACTGGTGTCGGATAAAATACAATTTAAGCAAAAACATTTACTAGGACAAAATAAGTTTATATTCATTAAAAAAATACAAAATGAAGGTATTTTAGTTTTGAATTTTGCACACTAAAAAAGTAATATCAAAATTCATTAAGCATATGATGACGATGTTAAAAATAAAAAGAGAAATGAACAGAAACATAATTACAAAAGCTTAACATACCATCATTAGCCTCTAACAAGTGGAAATATGAGGTACAAGAATATTCATATTATTATAATATGTAATATCAAGAAATTGGAAACCTAAATGTTCATCAAGAGACTATTGGCTAAGTATATGAGGCTAAATCCATACAATGGACCATCATAAAGCCCTTAAAAAATGTTGTGTTTCTCTATATAATAGTATAGAAGGATAACCTCATTATGTTATTAAGTGGAAAGAAATTGGAGTAATATGTATAACATAATGCAATTTTTGAAAAAAGACAAAACTACATATAATGTATGTATATACACATTCTCTATGTAAATGCATAGAGAAATGACTGTCAAAAATCATTATCTCTGGAAGAGGAAAAGTGAAACTATTACTTTTTTACTCTCTGTGTACCTAAGTAGTTTGCATTTTACATGCGTGTGCTTGTGTTTTATTTTTGTACATTTAGAAAATAATTTTTAAAAATTATAGATAAATTGAGAAGAGCAATGACCATAGACAAAATAAAAACAACTATCCAAGAATTTCTCCTAGGAAATTTTCTGAGCCTTGAAAGGTTTACAGGCTGATTCCTATACAATATAGTCTACTTAAGATAATCAAATATGATTAAAATCATCTAGAGTGGACTTTAGTTTTTGTTTTGTTTTTTGGGGGAGGGTTTCTTGTACATCTTTTATGGCTGTCCAACATCTGAACCTCCTTTTTATGTTTGAGAAATTCCTCACAGAGTATTGGGAGAAGGCAGGACTTACTTGCCTTCTACTACGGAAACTAAAAAGGTCAGATACTTGCTATCTTTACCTCTAAATCTTAAGTTATAGACACATAACCTAGGCTAAACCTATCAAATTCTCCTACCAGGGACTAGGAATCTAAACCAAAAAAAGCAGGAACAAGGAAGACTTCTTTCTGACAGTGGCTATTGGCTACAATATCCACTATCCAATGGTAGCAATCCCAGCGGTGTGTTCACCGGATTGTTCCAATGACATAATGACAACTGAAGTGCTGACTTCTATCCTGTGGTTCTTGCCTACATACTGATCCTAGGCCTTTGAACTTCCTATGAATTCTTTGAAATATCCAGCATTCTTCCAATAAACTCTACGTTTGCTTATATTAACCAGTATCATTTTCTGCTATTTGAAATTAAAACCCCCTAACTATACACTCGTTCATTATATTTTATAGTCAGCAAAATTCTGGCTCCAAAATGTGAACAAAATATACTAAATTCAAAATATAGTTGAAAAATAACTACATAAAATATCAGGAGATCAGATTTGATATTACATGGAAGTAAAAATCTTTCATACCCATGTAGGGCTTATTTCAAGACTACAGAGGTATTTTTTTCCAAGACAAGCTATTTATATGTAATATCGATAGATTAAAATTAATTAGTATGTTAATATGTGTCTTAGGTAAAATTCAATACCCACTCCCCTGATTCAAGGATAATTAATAATGAAGTATCTACTATGTACCAGATACTGACCCAGGCACTCTGTTATATATAGGAATAAGATATAATCACCCACTCCATGGAGCCTATGGTCTAATTAAAAGGAAGGCGAATGAACATAATTAAAATACAATGTTAAATGCTTTGGTAGAGGTTTGCACACATTAGTGACTCAGCACAGTCAAAGTTTCAAGAAAGGCTTTTCGAATAGGTGATTTTTGCTGTCTGGAGAGGTAGGTCTTAAAAAAGAAATTAAGCACGTTATTCCTTGACACTAGAAAGGATGAGAGAAGAATAGATAAAGATAAAAATAGGTTATATGTGGGGGTAGGGAATAGAAGAGCAAGTTGGATTGCCTAAAAATTGCCCTTCTCACTTTATTTCCTCTCCATGACAACCACCATAATCTAAGCCACTAGAATCTCTGATCTAGGCTAGTGCAAGAGTTGCCTTCTTTCTATTTATACTTTTTCTCCTTTTCAATTTATTCTCTACATAGCTAAAACAAATGAGCTCTAAGAACATAAATCGAATCATGCCCCTCCATACCTAAAACTCTTCAGTGTCCATCTGTCGCTCTTGGAATAAAATAAGAACTTGTCTTATCTGGCCCCTTCCCTTGTCTACAACCCCAATCACATCATCTTCCCTGTCCCTCAGTAGGCTAAGTGACCCTCCTTTTCTTTTTGAATATTCTAAACTCTTTTCTGCCTTTGGTCCTTTGGATTGCTACTCTTCCCTCACACCAACTTTCCCCTAGCCCCAAACCCTCCATCCACTGCCTATATGCTTTACTTGCCTGTCTCATTTTCATTTTTCAGGTCTTAACTCAAATGTCATCTTCTCAGAAAGACTTTAACTGACCATTCTCTCCCATCTACAATTTGTCACTCTGTTTATTTTCATTATCGTGCAATTGTACATTTCTTGTTTATTGTCCTGCTTCTCCATTAGAATGTGAGTGCCCCGAGTGCAAGAACCTTGTCTGTCTTGATCACCTCTATGTCTCTATAACTCAGACTAGTGGCTGGCACACAGTAGGGTCTCAATAAATATTTATTAAATGGATTAATCTCTGCATAGCAAAAAAAAAACCTTGTAAATAATGCTAATATGCAAAAGTCAGACTTGAAAAGATTTGCACTACATAAGCTATGTATAACATTTAAAGGGTTACTATCTGTACAATATACATATAAAGCTGCTATATATCAATAAGTAAAAGAATAACAATGAAATCAAATATGCACAAAAGATATAAACAGACAATTCATGGAAGAAGTACAAATAACTCTTACACATAAAAAAACTTCTTCAACCTGTCGATCATAAAAATAGAAGTTTTAAAAATTAGATAACTTTAATTTAGACTTATTACATTGGAAAATATTTATATGATTGTTAATATCTAGTGTTAACAATCTCATATACTCTTATAAAAGTCTATAAATTGGAATAATCTTTCTGGAAGGCAATTTGATATTATCTTTTAAATTTAAATAGTACATACCCTTTGATCCAGCTGTTCTATTTCAGGAATTTTTCAAAATACACAAGTGCTATTCAAAGCTTGAGCAGATATAAGTTTTGTTTTGTTTTGTTTTTTCACTGTGTACATCAGTAAAAGACTGGTTCACTATATTATGGTAATTTACAGTACAATAATATGTTAATATTATTAAGCATTTCTATATGTGGTGGCTTGTATGACCTTGAATTTTATCTTTGTCCTTGTTTTTCTTTGTTTTACTTCCTGAACTTCCTGACCCTTCCCCTTGATAGGCATAGTTGCCTACATGGCTTGAAGGTAAATAAGCATAGTTATAGTAAGAATTTTTTAAAAAAAGCATTAATATACACTTTTTGTTGTTTTATTTCATTTTGTTTTTACTTCCAAACAAGTCTGCGGAGAAACAAAAGGGAAGGCCCTCTGGAAAACAGAACATAGAGTTGGTAATGTACAGAGCTTACAAAAAATAATAGAAGAAAAGACCTGACCTATATACTCATTCCACCCCAGTCCTGGGAAGAGATTAGATTAGAGTCTAGGAGTGAGTATGTTTACAGGGGGTAAAGGAAAAGTCCTTGAAGGTAGTCATAGGCTAGGGACAAAAAGACTGGATCTAGGAGAGCACGGATGATAGCAGGGACTCGGCATTGAGGGGCACCAAGTACTCTATTGGTAGCCACTGTCAAGGAGCCAAATGAAAACTGAATGGATACCAGCGAACATTCATCACCCGTCATGAGAGTATATAACTATGCCAAAGAGTCATGTCACCTCTTAGCTGTGAGACAAAACTTTCCAGCAGAAGTAGGCCCTAAGCTTTTCTGGGGCTCACGCAAACTGTGCCTTATAAATACTTCTCCTTGGCAATAGCCTAAGATTCTGGAAAGTCCCCCAAAACAGAGGGGGAATGGTATGATGGTATAGTAGAGAAAGACCTGTCACTTATTCTTCAGTGGTACTGGACAGTGGTAGAGAAATCTACTTTTATAATATGGAGATATAGGTATAGATATAAGTATAGATATATACACCAAACAGTTATTAGACAATAAGATAGAGATTTTACTTTTTTTATATATTTCTGAATTGTTCAAAACTTTTATAATTAGTAGACCTTATTCATATAATAAAAAGGCCACTCTCAAAAAGAACAGAAAAATCTACTAAATAATGCAAATGCTGCATTTTATCTAACTTGATAAGGATAGTAAATTGGGCATTCCTTCAGAGGTACTTAATGTCTACAGCAACTATTTATTAATGTCAATATATATGGAATGCCCAGTCACTTGGGGTCAGAACACCTTTAAAACCAACCAGTGTTTAGTGGGAAACAATCTATCTACTCCAAAAGATGTTTACTGAATATATTTCAGTACAGTTCTCTCAGCTCTCCATCCTTAAGACCCTTCTTTCTGTGGATATATTTTGCTTATACGTTTTTATAGTAGTCATTTTTGGGACTTCTGCTTCTACCCATGATGGATATCTCCTGTGGGATTTGCTTTCATGCTATAAATAATTAGAAAGATGAACAATATATATGAAACAAAAGTTTTCGGACATTGAGCAATAGGCTGTGTAGCATTTTATCCCTGAGAAGAGGGAAATAAATGAGGTGAGCCCAACAAACGCCTTGACTTTCTGGTGAAGACACTTTCTAGACAGTAGTACCAAAAGAGGGAATCTCACTGAGCTAAGGAGAGCAGAATTCAGGGAGGCTAATGCAAATAGAATTTGTGAGGCACAGTATTGGAGAGGGAGATACACAGAGAAATAGCTCCAGAAATCTACACAGTAGTTTCCTTAAGTCTTTGGCTAAAAACAGTCTGCACATATGTAGAGTGAAACTCCATCAGGTTGGGCAAAGAAAAACTTAGGGAAAGAATAATTACCAGGATTATATAAGCCAAAGAGTTTCAAAAGTTCACACAGAGTTGGGAATAATTTTGGTTTCAACTGGCCGGAATGGAGAGATATTGTTATATGTGCAGGGCATTTAGTAGTAATCTCAGAAGATCATACCTTAGTAGCAGAGCTAAAAAAAAAAAAAAGCTTAAAAACAAGCTTCAAAAGCATTAAAATGATCATCATTTTACTTAACTGCCTACCAGAATAAAGTTCTATACTCTTCAAAGAAATCTATTACTCAACGACATAAAATTCAAAATTCAGTTAAATAATTTCTAGATATGTGAAAAAGCAGGAAAATATGACCTATAAGCAGAAGGAAAACAGATGCTGAAATGAGAGATGATGGAATTTGTATACAAGGACATTAAAACATCTATATTTATGTTTTGTACACTTAAGGAGGTAAATGAAAAATTATACATAATAAGAATAGAAATCAAAAATGTAAAAAAGACCAAATGGAAGTTCTAGAGGTGAAAAACACAGTATCTAAAATGAAATTTTCATTGGGTGGAATTAACAGCATTAGATATTGTAGAAGAAAAGAAGAGTGAACTAGAAGACACAGTAATAGAAACTATGCAAACTGAAGCTGAGAGAGAGAGAGAGAGACTAAAATAAGTGAAAGGGATCTCAGTGGCCATATCAAGCAATGCCAATATTAAGCAATCAAGAATAGTTGTAATTGGAGTCTTAAGATGGTAAAGGGGGAGAAAAAATTTTGAAGAAATAATGGCTAAATGTTTTTCAAAACTGATGAAAACTATACATTTACACATCTAAGAAGCTCAACAATTCAAAGTAGGCCAAATTAAGTGGCCATTTGTGTTTATTGTTCCGTGAATCTTGATTTATGAACTGAATTGTATTCCAGTTCTTTAGCTCTATTTTTCCTTGCGTCTGGCTCCTTGATCTAGTATCTTTTCTGATTTCTCAAAACAGATTGCCATCTGGACCAAGGTAATAATAATGTTCATGTTGACAGAAGGGAAGAGATGTATATTGTTACTATCCCCATTTGTATACCTTGGAACTCTTCACTCGAGTAAAAGTTCTCTGTAATCTCTTTCTGTCACTCTGAACACGTTGGGTCTTATTAAGGACTTTGTATTATTAGGTTTCTTTTATAGTTTGCTTGTTAAAATGACTTTCTAATTTTATTGGAATGTTTTAAATAATAAGAACTGTATTTTATTATTTCTATTCTCTGAGTGCTTATTTAGTAACTTGCACATAAGTCAATCAATAAATATAGGCTTATTGATTGATTAGTCCAGTGGTCTTCAAACTCTAGGATGAAACAGAATCACATTGAGGGTTGATAAATCACAGATTGCTGGGCCCTATCCCCAGAGTTTATAATTCATTAAATGTGGAGTGGGGCTTGATAATTTGCATTTCTAACAAGTTCCCAGGTGATGCTGATATTGCTGGTCCTTAAACTGCATATTAATTACTGGATTAGACTACTTTTGTGAAATTCAACTGATGAGAGATTATATATATTTCAAGTCTCTCTTTAAATCTTACTTCTTCCATATAACAATTCCTTCTCCCTCAGAACAACAGCTCCTCTTTCTAACATATATTTCATATCCTCTCTACATCTCTTACAATATTTATCATAGTCTTTCTTATTTTTAAGTTTTTTTTATGTAATGTGTTTATCTTGAATACTAGATTAGCTGCAGAACTAGTTCTTTAAAAGTATAACAGACCAATTAATAAATTGATATTTTTCCAAATATGTATCATAATGTATATATTTCTATATTCAAACAATAAATCGATGATTTTTATAGAAACAACTAGGTGATGAAAATGAAGATAGAACTAAAATATTTCAGTTCCTACTACTTTATATATACTAGGTCAGTGAAGTTTTAGATGGGATTTGTGTCCTTGAATTAAGAAGAGTAACTCCAACAAGAGATGTCTAATTATTCTTCATTTTTTATCTTAATTATAGTTAGTGGCATATTATAACTGTTGGGAAGGGTCAAATATTCTCCCCAACTCCATCTTCTAAAAGGAACAACTCTAACAAGGGTAAAGAACACATAATTTGAGTTTCAGGTGCGAGAAACAAAGAAGTAAAAGTTCAAGTTTCAGGTGTGTTCCCATGTGGAAAGTGTGGTAAGATGAGCATTCTCTATGTTGGGAACCCCTCACACTCTTTAAAAATAATAATAATAATAATTAATTATTTTTATGGTGACATTGGTTAATGAAATCCAATAAGTTTCAGCTGTACACTTTAACAGTAAGGCATATATATATATTTACACTGTGTGTTCACCTCCCATAGTTAGATTGCTTTCTGTCACCACATATTTGAACCCTTTTACCCTGTCTACCTCCCCCCTCCCCCCTGATAACCACTAGTCTATTGTCCATGTCCATGAGTCTCTATTTCTCATACTTTTTTTTAATGTAAAGCCAAGTGAGCATAAGGTTAGTGACAATACAGTTTAGGCAAATTCTATTCTAGGATTTTCTGAGAAGATTTTTCTCTTTGTCTGTCCTCTCATTATCACAGTATAAGATCTGAAAGTTGAGGAAAAAGAGGGGTCAAGACCAGGGAGAGGCTCCTGGAAAAAGGGCTAAGAGGTCACCTTTTTTACTTCTAGTCTAGACCTAGGTTATGATGGGGATCAGGTAGATAAAGAGTCACTTTCATTCACTTATGGTCCAGCCCAAAGTAACCTGAGATCATAAAAAAAAAATTAAGGCCATAACTCTAGCAACAATGAAGTATATGTTTGTCTAGCATCTCCCGTGTGCTATGTATACTCAGGAACCTCATATAGGGGCAAGCAGCATGATGGAATCTGAAGATTTAGGACCCTAGTCATCTCATTTCCCATCAGTATCATGATTAACATATGTGATGTATTATATATCCAATTATGTACCCATGAATCCTGTTTCAAGCAAAGTATCTGATTATAACACCTCAAGTAGATGAATTCTTTGTGAAATCAAAATAATACCATTATTTTAATTGAACAGGTAAGTTGTTTGTAGGATTCTCTCTGTCTTTTAAAAAGAAATTTTGACTGTCATGCTATTTCTATTACAAAGCCTGAGTTTTACAATAGATATTAATATAAAAAGCTGGATTGTATTCACTAGTATAGGTTCCTCATTATTTTATTCTCCGGGAGAATGCAGCTCTTCTTAAAAGTCTCCTCTTTATTTCTATAAGTTCTCTACATTTAAGTATTACAAAGAATTAATTTATCATTAGTGCCAGCCTATCAATGAAATCATTTCCATAAGCAAGTCTAAATGATCCTATATTATTATAAAAGAGCACAGTTAGAATAAATTATAATTACATTTCTCTTATACTGAAATGAAAGGTCATTTCCTCAGGTCTTTACTCACACTGAACTATTAAATGTGTATTCTAATAAGCTACATTTAACTTTTTTAATACACCATTTTTATTGGTTTCTTTCTATCCTCCGTTTCATTTACTGATCTGCATTTCTGTTTATGCCAGCATCCTCTAATAATGCCATGACTTGCTCAGCAAAATCCTACCACTTCTGGCAACTGACCAAGCTTATACAATGTGCTTTCACATAAAAGCTTCCTCATTTCAGACTGCTATGTGAACTATTTTGGTAGGAATTTTATAATGCTGTTTTGTAATTAAATGAATGAAAATTAAGGATCCAATTTCAAATCAGCTTGTACGAAGTCATTATCTATCATTCTGACCAGAAAAGCAGTAGGCCCTATATCATTTGAATAATGTTACTGGGAAAGGCCTGTCACTTATCCTGAGTCTTAATATCATATTCATATTTGAACACAGGCTAATTATATTTAATAAAATGTAGGGATATATAAAAAGCACAAATCACTTATCAAGATTCATTTCTTAAATTATGATAGCATCACAGGCTGCTGTGCAATTTACTAAATATAAATACTACTGTAATTTGACGTAAACCATTTAGAATTACCTCATCATTATGTATTTTGAGAGAAAATATTTCTGAGGGTTTAAAAATGTTTAGTGATGAACTTAGAGTTTTTGGTTTTGAAAATTCAAGTGTGTTTATGGTTTCTCATTCTTTCTAATAAGAATACTAAAGAGTAATTAATCTTTCATAGAAAAGGAATCATTTTCCTAAAACACACAACTACTATGAAGTGAAGTGAGAGCCATGACACATGTTCCCTGATAACATTCACGATATAACATAGTACCTTCTTTTGTATAATGTTTGTTAAATATAATTTAAAAGTAGCTGATTTTCGGTCACAGTGGTGGAATAAGTAAACATAATGTTTGTCTCCTCCCACTACCACATCAAAATTACAACTAAGCTACAGAATAACCATCACTGAGAATTGCCTGAAGTCTAGCTGAACAGAAGTCTTACAAATGGGGACACATAAAAGAGACCAACTTGAGACTGGTAGGAGGGGCGGAGATGAGAAACGGGCTGGTCCCACAGCCACATGTGGTGGTTGAGAATTGGGAGGGATATCTCGGCTACAGAGGTTCCCCCAGAGGAGAAAGGGGTCCCAGCCCCACAGCAGGCTCCCCATCCCGGGGTTCCAGTGTCAGGAAGAGAAGTATCCAAAACTTCTGGATGTAAAAAACAGTGGAGATTGTGGCTGAGTGGGGCAGAGGGCTGTGGGAGTCCCCGGTGCTCCTCTTAGAGGGCCCACACATGGACTTACCTACTGATGAACTCACTCTGAGCTCAGGTGCTGGAGAATCAGCTCAAAGGGTGCCAGGAACATACGGGGAGGAACCAAATTGTCTGGCTACAGGGTGAGGGCTGAAGGGTCAGCTTTCTCCCAGACAGAAGTGCTGGTGGAGACCACTATTCCTTTGTTGGGCCCTCCCCCACTCAGCGTGCCATATCTGAGTCTCCATCAAATTGGATAATACTAGTTGCCCTGCCTTGCTGACTCCCTGAGACCTTGCCCCACCTAACTTGCGGGGCCATCCAAGTCACTTCCTGTGGCTTTTCAATAAAAAAGACTGGTCTTGGCTCATGCTGCAGACTTTTCTAAAATTTCTCAAAGGTTCACAAACCCCAAACAAGGAGCATCTGGCCTCAGTGTGCCCTGTACCTTTTGCTGAGCAGCACCAAGCCCCACATTAGCGGCAGCCAACCTTGGTTTATGGCTTGGCCTCTCCAAGCACATCAAGCCCAGTGTGGGTGGCAGCCATCTTTGGATTGGTAGCTCATGCTGGGTGGCCCCAGGCATGGCACAGGCTGCTGCTGAACCTGACCAGTGGCAGGGTCCTTCCCAGGAGACCCCGGGACCAGCATGTCTGGCGGCTGGCTTTCGACTGAGCCAGAACAATACCTAGGGCCATGTCTGAGGACTATACACCCAAAAAGCAAACAGGGCTGGCACCAGAGCTCTGCTAAAGTGAATCCTGCTCTGTAGGGTCAGCTTCTCACCAGCCATTTCTCACAACCAATCAGCTCAAGGTTCAATCCTACCCCTTAACATACAAACAGCAACCAAGGCTCAACTATAACAGGATGGCACGCACAACCTACACAAGGGATACATGTAGAATATCTGGTTCAGATGACTGGGGAGACTATGCCACTGGGCCCCACAGCACACATACCTCATAAAGCTACTCTACTATGACTGGGAGACATAGCGACCCTACCTAATACATAGACACAAACACAGGGAGGCAGCCAAAATGAGAAGACAAAGAAACATGTCCCAGATAAAAGAACAGAAAATCTTCAGAAAAAGAACAAAACAAAATGGAGACAAGCAATCGACCAGATGCAGAGTTCAAAATACTGATTATAGGGATGCTCAATGAACTTTGGGGAGGAGTAGATGAACTCAGTGAGCACTTTAACAGAGAGATAGGAAACATAAAAATAGAGATAGAAAACAAACAAACAAACAAAAGAACCAGTTAAAAATGAAGAATACAATACCTGAAATGAAGAATACTTTAGAAGGAATCAACAGTAGATTAGATGAAGCAGAGGATCATATCGGCGATTCAGAAGATAAGGTAGCAGAAACCACTCAATAAGAACAGCAACAAGAAAAAAGAATCCATAAAAATGAGGATAGTTTAAGGGCCTCTGGGACAACATCAAGCATAACTACATTCACATCATGTGAGTACCAGGAGAAGTGAGAGAGCAAAGAATTGAAAACCTATTTCGAAAAATAATGACGTAAAACTTCCCTAATCTGGAAAAAGATATAGACTTACAAGCCCAGAAACTGCAGAGAGTCCCGAACAAGATGAACTCAAAGAGACCCGCACTAAAACACATTAGAATTAAAATGTTAAAGTTTAAATACAATGAGAATCTTAAAAGCATCAAGAGAAAAGCAGTTAGTTACCTACAAGGGAGCTCCCGTAAGTCTTTCAGCCAATTTCTCAACAGAAACTTTAAAGGCCAGAAGGGACTGGCAAGAAACATTCAAAGCGATGAAAAAACTATAACCAAGATTACTCTACCCAGCAAAGCTATTATTTAGAATCGAAGGACAGATAAAAAGCTTCCTAGACAAGAAAAAGCTATAGGCATTCATGACCACCAAACAGGTATTACAGGAAATGTTGGAGGGACTTCTTTAAGAAAAAGAAAAAAATAGATAAAAGATACAAAATATAAATAATAAAATGATAATAACTAAATATCTATCAGCAATTAGTTTAGATGTAAATGGATTAAATGCTCCAATCAAAAGATAGGGTAGTTAAATTGATTAAAAAAAGAACTTACATATGCTACCTATAAGAGACTTACTTCAGATCAAAAGACACATATGGGCTGAAAGCAAAGGTAGAAAATATTTTGTGAAAATGGAAATGAAAAAAAACAAAAGCTGGTGTAGCAACACTTATACCAGACATGATAGACTTTAAAACAAAGGCTATAACCAGAGATAAAGAAGGACCAAGTAATTCCACTTCTGGGCATATGAAGAAACCCAAAATACTACTTCAAAGGGACATGTGAATCCATATATTCATTGTAGCATTATGTATAATAGTGATGATATGGAGGCAACCTGGGTGTCCATCAGTGGACGAATGAATAAAGAAAAGGTGGTACGTATATACAATGGAATATTTCTTAACTATAAAAAGAATGAAATCTTGCCATCCACATCAACATGGATGGACCTAAAGGGTATCATGCTGAGTGGAGTCAGACAGAGAAAGACATATGCCATATGATTTCACTTATATGTGGAATCTAGAGAACAACATAAATGAACAAACAAAACAGCTTGTAAATACAGAGAGCATTTTGATGCCTTGCTGGATGAGAGAGTGGGGGATGGGTGAAGGAGAGGGGATTAAGAAATACAAACTGGTAGTTACAAAATAGTCATGAAGATGTAGAATATAGCATGGCAAATATAGTCAGTAGTATTTTAATAACTATGTATGGTGTCAGAGGGGTACAAGATTTATCAGGGTCATCGCTTCATAAGTTAATTAAATGTCTAATTACTATGTTGTACACCTGAAACTAATATAATATTGTATGCCAAAAAAAGAAAACATCTGTGGTTAATACTATAAAGATGATTATGTAATACAGAGAAAAAGTAGCCAAGTGACAATTACAGTGCTAGAGAGTTTTCCAAAATGTCAATTTTTAAAATTCATAACTATATATGATAAATATTATATAGTATTTTTTCCCTCCTAAAAAAAGTGGGACCTGCATTAGCACTGGGTCATAAATCCAGAAATGCATCTTTTTGCAATCGGCACATGCACACAAAGAGCGAGAATTTCTTAACAACTGACAAGAATTTACCAGTGATCAGTCACTGGTGTCAGAAGTAAGAGGCAGTTAAGAGAGTGCTGGTAAATCCCACCTCCCATGCACATGCTTCTGACAACGAAATGTGATCCCAGTAGAATGAAATAGAAGCAAATGTGTCAACTATAATGATAGTAAAATTAATGCTTGAAGGAGTAGCTCACCTGGCCCTGCCGATCATGTAGTCGCTCCATTCCTATTGATGAGTATTACGTCTATCTGCATTTTATATCTCAGAAGTTGATTAAAATTTCAATAGTGGAACAATTTTGGATGACGATCAGCTCCAAGATGTGGCCATGGGAGTGAATAGCTGGAGATCAACATTAAAGTGTTCTTAACTTCCTATGTCTTGATCTATTTTTATAATAAACATTATTGTGTATGTGGTAGACAAGATAACCCCAATGACTCCTTTACAATCTCCTTCCTTTAAGTTTGGGTGGTACCTTTGAATGTGTGACATTCTCCTGTGATTATGTCATATTTTATAGCAAAAAGGATTTTGCAAATGTAATCGACAAATCACAGGAACCCTTAAAATGAACTGAACTCTTCATAGAGAAAGGAATTTAAAGCATGACAGGGATTTGACACAAGAGAGATTCATCCATTGCTAGATTTAAAGATGAAGGGGCACACAGCAAGCTACATGAACTCTAGAGTAGAGCACTCCTTGGTTTACGGCAGGCAAGGCGACTGGGACTTTAGTCATAAAGTCACAAAGAAGTAAATTATGCCACAATCACGTGAAGTTGGAAGAGGATCCTGAGATACAAATAAGAACACAGCCCAGGTGACACTTTGATTTTAGCCTGAGAGGACACTCAGCCATGTGATACCTAGATTTATGACCTACAGAATGTGAGCTAATAAATGAGTGTTGTTTTAAGCCACTAGATTTGGGCATAATTTGTTATGCGGCATTAGAAGACTAATATAAGAAACTTTATATACAATAAAATGCACCCATTTTAAATTTATAGCTTGATAAGTTGTGTCAAACACACCACCACAATTAAGATATAGGACATTAACATCACGCCCCAAATTCCCTCATGCTCCTTTACTATCAGTCTGAATCCCAGCAGGCAACCACTTACCTGATTCCTGTCATTTTGTTGTTAAATCTTGACTCTCCTCTCCCTTCTCCCCCTTATGTCACTTGAGGGCAATTATCATTTTTATATTTTTCTACTTTTTTTATAATCACCATCTGAGTACATAGAATAGTCTTTCTAAATACTTGTTAGTTTATTAATTGAAAAAAATTACTTGCTGTGTACTGGCCCCGTGTCAGGGTTTGTTCCAGGCACTGGGGATATACTAATAAGTAAAATTGTTAGATTCTATCCCTTGTGTAACATATACTCCAACAATTCAAGAAGTTGACTTTTTTGTGTGTGATGTGATTGGTTCCCTGGCTGTGAGTCCTCTAAACTTCACTGCTGGGACCATCTAAGCCCTATTTATATTAGTTTCACCTCAGACATTTGGATAAAGCTGTCAAAGTGGACCAAGAGTCAAGTTCTCAGAATTAAATATCAAGTTTGTTTTGTTTCATGGTTCCATGAATTTGCATATGAGATGAATTAACTAAGTCTCTATCTTCAATCTTTGTCCAGCATTCAATTCTGGGTCTGAGGTCTAGCTGTATCCTTTCAGGAACATGGTTCTCAACTCTAGATGAACACGAGGATAATTTGAGAAAACATTAAAAAGTACTGCTGTCTATTCCCTCTCCATTTGGCTTGGGACTGGGCATTGATATTTGTTAAAAGCTGTAATATATTTATTAATTTTAATTTGCAGCCAAGAAATGAAAATACTCCTCTATTCCTTTCATGGAACAGTGTCATGCTCTTTGAACATGTACCTGCGGCAAGGTTCCTATTTTCTGTTGCCCAGCAGAGATATCTTCTCTACCCTATCTTATCACTTCTATGGTGACCACTAAAGCCATATATTGAAAATGGCTTGTAAGAAGGAACGAGCCTGGGTCCTTAGATCACAGAATAAAAGGTCTCTCGCTGAATACTGCATTAGACTGTTGTAGGGACTGCTAGGTGCCTACTCAATATCTATTTTCTCCTTCATCCTTACAAATAGAATTTCTATACACTTGAGGTTGTCAATATGTCAAGATAAAACATTTTTATCCTGCTCTGGTCTCCTTTATAGATAGGATTGCTATAAACGGAGATATAAGCAGAAGTAGTCAGGATTTCTTGAAAGTCTCTTTTAAAAAGTTTGCTCTGCCATTCCCCACTTACTTTCCTTCTTATATGAAGGCAGAGGTAATGGCTTGACTTTCAGCAACCATTATGAAACCATATCTTAGGGACGACAAATATAGACAATAAGGGATATTGATTCTCTGATGACATTGAAAGCTACCATACAAGCCTTAGTGTAAAAATCTCCAGATTTTTAATTATACAAACAAACAAACCAAACCAAACCAAAACAAAACAACAACAAAAACACTTCATGTAAGCCAATATTTTTAGGCCTCTAGCACTAATAGCAGAATATAATTCCTAATTCATATATTCTTAATGTTATACTTCCTGTGCTTTCAGGAATCTTATCTATCGTAACCCTCTGGCTCTCCCTAACACTACTTGTCAATGTATCTGCATTTCCTTCTGTGGCTTTGCTTTCTGGATCTTTGTTACTTCCTCATGAATCAGTCTTGTCTCCTGATCCTTCCTTGGTCAGGTCCAATTTGGTCTGTCTTGCTTTCAACAGAAATCTGTTACATTTGATCAAAGTTAGAGTGAGTATATGACACTCACTTCAAAGCAGACTCTAAAATGCTTCTCAACTAATGTGAATACAGCAACTTGATTCTCTCAGCATGTTTTCTACATCCACTTTTTCCCAAACCAAATTTAGATGATCTTGCCATCTTCATTTTCAGGTGAAAGTGAAAGAAATAACAATATATAGGTTATATGATGAATGACACCCTGTTAAATCCATCATTCAAGGAATAGAGAAGATTGGATAGTGTGACTTATGATTTATAGTTGGGAAGACACCACTTATCATCTCTAGGAAGATCCGTTATACCTAATGGCTTTGCTCATGCTGTGTAGTATATTTTTTTCCAGGTAAGGTAAATCTCACATTCCTATTAAAGTTGTTTATTCCCTTTGTATATCAATGAAAGTAGGAAAATAATAAAAGATGCTCACAAGATAACTCATGAGTCAGTAACTTTGTTCTCAATCTGGAAGGCTGAAAGTGAAAATGTGAGCTTGTGGTATACAGCATGGTCTGGTTGTTTGAAGAATATCACCTGATGGAAGCAGTGATGGAGGGAGAAGATACACGAACAACTAGGAAAGCCATATCTGTGGGTGGCTCTGTGGCTTCCAATTTGCCCATAATCACTTTGAGAAACCCAATTGAAGATGGGTAGCTTTGGGTATTCATAAATTTAAATGAGAAAAAGAAAATGGTAGCATCACCTACTGAAAAGTCAGATCAAGAGAAGTGAATAGATTTTTTTAAGGTAGACATATTCCCTCCAGAGTACTACAGTTCTTGTGTCTGGATGATCTTGCATTTTTGGTGTGACTTCATAAGCTCTAGTTTTTGAAGTTGAGTTGATCAAAATGAACCAGTTTATGCAGTGGAGTCCATATGTTTAAAATCCAATTAATAATTATTTTCACTTGACTGGTCTTTTTGTTTCCTTGTTAGTAGTATTTTAAAAGTCTAAGTTAGAGTTACTCAAACTCTGTTAGAAAAATACAATAGTTTTGTTAGAGACAATTTTTAACTATTTAATCATTATAAGAAAAAATGAAGTCATGGACAAATGAAAAACATCAACTCTGCCCTCAGACCATTTTAATCATTAGCTTGACCTCTTTAATTATCAAGCTATTCTTTTAAAAACTGC
Organism: Pteropus vampyrus; assembly: GCF_000151845.1. NCBI lineage: Eukaryota > Metazoa > Chordata > Mammalia > Chiroptera > Pteropodidae > Pteropus > Pteropus vampyrus. The sequence goes on along the minus strand of NW_011888965.1, from coordinate 1,300,088 downwards.
TGATAAATAGTTAAACCAACTAATTATTGTATTCTTTAATCTGCACGCCAATTTCCAGCCATGTCTTTGAGCTTTGGGGGCAAATACACACTCAGTATGTTGAGAATCCCCTATAGTTCTTCTGCATAACTGTGACCAATAAGGAGGAGGTGGTAGAAGGTAATGAGAAAAAGGGGAATGATATGTTATCTTATTCTGGGTTCCAATACCAAGGCCAGGCCCATATTCATCACTACTGCGACAGTACCTAGGTTATTCACTTGTTAATGGTAAATAAAAAAGAAAGCATGGTCAAGGTGTAGCTTAGGGACCAGAACTAGGAGGTCAGTCAGAAGACTAGAGTTGAGGAAGGTTAAAGTCTAGTAGAAATAAGGTGCAAGGGAAGTCACACAACCTGGGAAGTGAAGGTCAAGAAACAGATTTAAAACCTCAATTTGCTCTACCTGGAGCTAATTAATGATGGAGCTGAAGTAAAGCTGGAGACTTTTACAGTCAGCTTTAAGGTTGATGTCATTCATAACTGCACTAGAAATTTGAGAATTTAAAACACCAATATCTTTAGATTTAAAGTCTCCTTAAGTTCTGAGGAATTTCATCTGGTAGAAGAATCATAGCCTTCATGGCTTCCACCACTAAGTTTCTTGATCTTTTTTTTTTTTTTTTTTTTTGTGAGTTAATGGGAAAAGAAAAAGAAAGGTGAATGGATGGGTCCAAGGTCAAGGAGAATAACCAGGCCTTGACATTGATGCCCACAGAAAGTGGCTATCGATGCCAATACCAGTGTTCAAAGGACTGGAGATGACTCTGAGTTGCTTAGCATGGCAGCAGCTGAGTAACAACCCTACCATTTCTAGGAACGTATCCTATGGAAATTATAAAGGATATACCCCAAGGGATAACTTTAAATATATTCTTCTCAATATTGTTTACTATGGAGAAAAAAGCTAAATTCTCAACAAGAAGAAGATTGTTATGTAGGTATTGTGCATACACCCATATAAGGGAGTGTATATTAACCATAAAAAGAATGTTTTAGAGGAATATTTATTTACAAAGGTAAAGTTAACTTTAGAAAGAAGATTACATAAAAGTATAATACACAAAAGTAGCAATTTCTCCACACTCTCTATCTCCTTTATCTCGCAGTATTATTTTTTTCTAATAGTACTTATTCCTATGGCATATTTTATATTTACTTGTTTATTTTTTATTGTCTGTATCCTTTCCCTTCATTAGAATGTAAGTTCTAATGAAGGACATTGTTTTATTCACTATTGTATCCTCTATTCCTAATACAATGCCTGGTATATAGTGAGTCCTTAATAAATATCTATTTAATGAATGGTTGAATAATTACAATATGTATTGTAGATGAGCACAAAGTATAGGAGCACAGAAGAATGGCTCAAACACAGTCTGGACGATGATTAGGGAAGACTTCCTGGAGGAGATGATCTCTGAATCTCTATTAAAGCATGTGCAAGAGAAAGTCTTTTGGAGGTGTCCTACTATTTAGTTTATTCTCCACTGGCTCCTGATGCTGAAGTCTTGGCTTGATTCTCTAATCCTGTTCATATTACAACTTTTTCTCTTTAGTTTACTTCATGCTCCAAAAATCTTTTAATACGATATTATATAGGAAGCTAAGAATCATTAGATATTATATGTTGAAATATAATAGGTAAAACTAGATGGAATTACTTTTTAATAAAGTTACTCTCCTTTCCCATATCAGACATTTTAATAATTGAATAATAATATCAACAACAGTAATGACAACAAAAACAATATCAGCCCATATATTTGCATACCATTCTAACATATATGTTCAGGGCCCTTGTGTATATTATATCATTCGAACCTCACAAAAACTATATGAAGTAGTCAAGGCAAAGATAATTATAACCATTTTAATGAGGAGAAAAATAAGAATATGAATTGTGACTTTTCCAGTTTCACAAAACATCTTAAATCTTGGTTTTATGACTTAAAATCTGAAGACACAGTAGAGATTAGGTAAAAAAAAATCTCCAATGGTAACCTGTTTCTAAAGAAAAAAAAATAACTACACATGTTGTGTTAATGCTCTATAAAGGTCAGGGGCTGAGGGCAGAGTGAGTGGCACAGGAAACTTTTGCCAAAATATAGAAAGTTATTTTTTTCATCATTATTGAATGCTATAATAGTGAAAGTTGCTTAGATTTCATTTAGTTTAAAATCACGTAAATGAAAATGGATTGAGTTCATGTAGTTTCAAGTAAATTTGAATTGAAGAAAATGTTGTAATAAACTAAACCTATCCAATTAAAAGATTATTTTTAAGCATGACAAAATATTTGAGTGACATCAAAACAAACAGGGAATATAAGGTAAACAAAATAAGAAAGGAAAATAAAATTTCATTTCAAAGAGGTCATTGGCTATCATATTAGGTAACAAAGAAAATAAAATGAATGTATTTAATTTTGGTTATTGGATTAAGAAATAATAAGATCTATAGTAATAGAATAGGTCTCTTTATGAATTAAATTATAAAAATGTAATCTTCAGTTTTAAATATTGTATCTCAAAAATTAAACTCTGCTCATAAACTGATCAATATATAGCCCCATCTTTATTAAAGAGTTAGATTTATAAATGTTGTATTATATTGAACGTTTTATTATTCAATATAAGTATCACAAATGAAGCACGTGGAATGTGAGCTAAATGCATTTACATTCCAGGTATTGCATTGCCAATATTAAAATTGCAGTATCAAGTTAGAATTTTGTTATTAGAATTGAAAGCAGTCATAGCCCATTTAATTATTTAAAAGAATTATAATATTATCAAGGGTAATTAGATAGGTTGGAAAAATCAATTATATAGGACACATGTAAAGTTTTAAAATAAAAGGAGCAGTTGATATATATCTAGCACAAATGTACCTGGTTCTTAGCCAAGACAAAAGCACCAAGGTAGTCTTTGCCAAGATTTATGTAAAATAAAATTACATGACATCTAGTTGTATTGTAGTAATGTTGACATAACAGAGAGTTTAATCTTTTGGAGTAAAAGACAAAAATATTCAAAAGCACATAGCATTTTTTTGTGGATAGAGCTTATGAAGTACAATATGAAAGTCATCAGACTGAAAACCTGATGGAAGAGGTACTCAAATGAAATAGCTTCTATTATATTCCCACACCCTATACCCAGCAGAGCAAAAAGTCTTCTTTTATGTTGATATACTTGTCATACCATCACAATACTATGTGCATTTTAAGATTATTTGGGAATAGTCAAAACATTCTAAAATGTAATTCAGTAAGTGTCAAATGTTTTTTACTATATGCAATAAGAAAGCAGTCCTGGGATAGACTATGCCCCGAAGCCTTAAAGATAATCACTTAGAAGTTGCTGTTATGGGTTGAATTGTGTCTCCCAATAATTCATAGTATCTCAAAAAAATGACCTTATTTGGAAATAGGATCATTGCTGTTAGAATTAGTTAAGATGAGTCATTAGGGTGGGCCCTAATCCAATATGACCGGTGTCCTTATAAAAAGGATAAATTTGGACACAAAGACAGACATGGATAGAGGGAAGACAACATAAAGACATACCAGGAGAAGACAGTCATCTATAAGTCAGGAGACAGGCCTGGAACCTATCCTTTACTCACAGCACTCAGAAGGAACCAACCCTATTGATGTCTTCATCTTATTTCTAGCCTCCAGAATTGTGACACAATCAATTTCTCTTGTTCAAGCCGCTCAGTTTGTGGTACTTTGTTACAGCAGCCCAACCAAATTAACAGTTACCTATCTGAAGTTTTATATAAAAACAAATACTGCAAAAAGTCACTTAAATAAACTTTACATTGATTAATCAATGATCATAAAATAAACTCTACGGAAATGACACAGGATAAGGCCTTTAGTGTATATGATATTTTAGTTTAACTAAGAGAGATCCCTAAAGTGACTGGAAAATTCAGTTAAACAAAACTTCAATTTCTTAACCAATCTGGTTTTATAATTCTGTATAGATTCGAGGACCCCTTAAAGAAAACATACTATAGATAGAGTGGTAAACAAAAATCAGCTGTGATCTCTGTTCTCATGAAGCTTATAGTCAAGTAAAATGTGTGTGTGTGTGTGTGTGTGTGTGTGTGTGTTTAAATTGGCCACGGAATGGAAAGGAACTGGAATAAAAACAAAATTTCAGAAATCGTACACATATTATTTTATTTAATTTCCACAAAAATTCTATGAGATTCTTATTATCTACATTTTAGGGATGAAGAAGCTGAAGCATAGAGAAAATAAAAAACTGAGAAATAGTGGAACTGAGATTCAAACTCAGATCTGTCTAACCTGCAAAATTCTGTTTGTTCCACTAATCTACTTTTCAGAAAGGAAGGGAGAAGGAGAAAAGGAGAATGTATGCACCTATATAATCCATACAGTACTACATATGTATACTTGGGATTGCACGAACAGTACATGTATATCTGAGGTAGATATTGTTAAGGGTGGAAAATTTTCAAGTGAGCAAACTAGCTAAGTCAGCTACAGGGAAGAAATATCTTTAGATATCAGAAGTTGTCCTACTTGCTTGTGTGTGGTTTAGGAAGTGTATTGTATAAAATATGTAGATGGCCAATGTCTGCTTCTGTAATCCATTTACTTGTTAATTAAGGGTGTTGTTCCAGGCAAAGATATGCTAAAAGCCAACTTCTACTTCTGTAATCTGCTGGCTTGTTCAAGAGACCACCAGGATATGGTCTTGAGCTTTATCAGCTGCCTGCTCTGAAAGCTCGGGGCTGATCTCCTCTAGCCCTGCGTGGTAGAGAGTCAGTCGCCGGCCGGCTAATAAAGGCTCATAATTAATCTCGATTGGCTCCGTGGGTCTCAGAATCGTTCGCGCCAGAACAATATGAGGTAGAGCACTACATCTGGGAATTGGATTCAGCCCAAAGATGCAATTGTATCTCAACACTGATTTTTTTTAACTTATTATCTAAAAACCATTCTCAGTTTTAACACTACGTTTCTGTCAATCACACACATAGTTTCTACTACTAACCCAGACTTTTCAAGTAGACCATAGAGTAATTACTAAGGTATTGATTATGTACATCTCTTCTATAAGTGTGAATAAAAGCCGCTTTCTGTTGGTGTTGGTGAACCGGGTAGCCTCAGAAACTTGATTTGTCTGCACCTGGAGATTAGGCTCTGTTCCAAAGAGGAACTCATATTGACTAAATTCACAAGCAACATTTCAGAATGCCAAAATTTGATTGGCAACACAAGATACAACTCTCATGGTGTTGCAGGAAACGAAACCCAACGGAGGAAATTTGGACACTCAGACAACTTTGTTAGAGGAAGGAGAGTTTATCGGGCCGGCAGAGCTCACAGATGCACAAGCTCGTTCCAGTTAGCTTTCTTTAGTGTTCCATGCAAGGGATGCATGATTCCTTTGCCTGAGGGTCTACATGCACCTCCTGACTCAGGATGGGAGGGGGAGTTTCTGGCGGGGGCTGCAAGGGGGAAGGAATTTCCGGACCATCAGTAGGTGTGACAAGTTTCCAGAAGGCCATTTAAAGATCTATAGGGTGTGGTTAATCTACAACCCACTTGAGCAGGTCATTCCTGCAAGTCTTTTCCTTTGCATTTTTCAGATACCTCCTCTCTTAATAGTGGATGGAATGCTCACGTTGAAGTGAACAAATTGTTCTCTCCTCAGAGAAAGCAGGAGGATAGCTTGAGGAGCATGCAAGGAGTATTAGTGGGATAAAATTTATGTGTGATCTCAAATAGCCCTGAAAGATTAATGTGTTTATTTCTGTTACAGTCATATACATGCTAAAGGGCCTATAGTGCCCTATGTGGCCCTCACACTCTCTCCCCAGGGCAGTGCTAGGATGAGTATTGCCAAGGCATTTGTCATTCTCTTCCTAAATTCCTGTCTGCCAGCCTGCTTTTGCATGGACCCATTCTTCCTTTAGATATGTTAATATATTTTGTTTGTCTTGATGTAGCCAGGGGACCATTCTCTTTCTTTGGCATGTGTTTGCCTATCTATGATGGTCCCTTAGGCCTTGATTTTATAGTTTCAGCTAGAGGGTGAAGGGAACCAAAGTTTTGCCATCCTGAAGCTCTCTTTCTGCAATATTGACTTTAAGCGGTTTATTAAGTAACTAGACACAGAAAGAACCTGCTCAAGAGATTCAGGCAGAAAAATCTGCTTCAGGAGAGAAATCTTAGGATGTTTACCTTAGCCTATTTTGAATTAAATATGATAAATAGCAGGGCTTCAGGCAGGGGCCTGTTAATTAGATACCTCGTGTTCTATTTCTGAGTTGTTTGGCAAGGATTCGCCTACCTGTGTGTCTCACTCTTCCTCAACTACCTGTAAACTGGTCATTCTTACCTCTGAAATCTAAGACTCCATGTCCCCCTTTGCTCTTTTGTCCAAAATGTCACAGTTTTTGGAATTTTCATGCATATGAAAATTCCCTCACAGTTTTTGGAATTTTCATGCATATGAAAATTCTCCATGCACATGCATTAAAATTTGATTGTTTCCTGTTAATCTATCTCTGTTAATTTGATTATTAGCCTAGCTAGAAGAACATAGATAGGAGAAAAAATAGTGATTATTTTTTTTAACCCTCAAAAGGGTAAACAATTTTTAAGTTTGTGGAAGTTATCTCATTATTGCCTATAAACGCTACTCCCTTTCTTCCATGTACTTTCTACAGTATGCAAAAACTTTAACTCCTTATTTTTCAGACACAAGTTGATTCTTTTGTAGTTTTTGCTTTCTGTGTTTTTGTGAAAATTCCCTGGCCGTTTTCAGAGTATACTATGTCACTTTGAAGTCCTTGAATGCTAATAGCTTTTCCATATTTTCCTAATGAGCATTCTTATTTATGTGAGAGAGGAAGAGAAAAAGACTTTTGTATGGGAACTGATTTCAAGTGCAGATAAAACATGGTTAGTAAAAAATAAAAATAAATATTAGTTATGAGATGTTTAAATTTTTTCACCTTTTGCTCATTTGTATATAAATAACAAATTTTTATAACTATACATGTATATTCAAATTTCATATTGCAAGTTCTTTGCTTTGCTTTGCGAAATAGATAGAATCCTGAAAGTTCATCATAAAATGTAGTGCAAAGAGCCCTAGACGTGAAGTCAGCAGTCTGGAGGTCTTGCCTTTATATCTCTGCGGGTTTGCTGTGTGGCCGCTGACAAACATTTGAACACTTACTGCCCTGATCCTCCCATAAAATGAGTGTCATGCTAGGGCAGGGCAAAGGTCTTTAGGTTTGGCTGGGATCAGAAATCTGCCTGGGAGAAAGGACAGAGGTGCTAGGATTACCAGAAAGTTCTTATAAAAGGGATAATCCTTGACCTATCTAATTCAAAGAGGATTTGTGAAGAGGGTCAGAAAATTGAGTAAGGGAAACTACTTGGAAAAGAATTAGTTGAAATTTTTTAGAAAGGGAGAGGAAAGATAATGACTTTCCTTCTGACACTGTACTTCTTTATATCAACAATGCTAAACCTACTAAAAACTCTAGCTTTATCTAAAATTTCATTTTTTCATTTAAAAACCTGTCCAGATTTTCATCATGTACTCATTCTTATAAGCTATCACTTCTATGCAGACGACCCTCAAATCGATCCCAACCATAACTTTTATCTTGAACTACAGAATGGCATTCTTACCTGCCTGTGGATTATCTCCACTCAGGTGCTTATACGCACCACATACTCAGTTTCATTAAAGAAGTTGTTGTCTGCATCAAACTTTCAACTATAGTTTCTTCGCTTAATGTAACAACAGGGTTAGTTTAGATTTTTAAAAATCCTGTGCTCAGTGATTTGTCAAGTTCTGTATGATCGAAGACTATGTCTCTTCCTCTTATTTCCACCCCCTACTTCCCATTCCTCTTGCATCCATCTTATTTAGGTCCTTTATTACATATTATGTGGATTATAGTAAGTCTCCTCTCTGTTCCCGTCCTTTCACCTGTCTCTAATCCATCTTCCACAGTCCTGAGGAGTAATCTGAAACACACATCTGATCATAGTACTCCTCTGGTTACTCCCCTTCAATGGGCTCCTATTGTCTACTAGTTAGAGTATAGTACAATGAGGCTTTTCACGATCTGGCTCTCATCAGCCTCATATTTCACTACTTTGCTGCAAATATGTTTCAGCCATACTAAAGTACTTGTAGTTCCTCTAATCACCCATGCCATCTCTTGCTTACATATGTTGTTCCTTCTTCTTGGAATATCTTTCCTGCCTTCTTACTTATTTTTTCTGCTTTATGAATTCCTATCAGACCTTCAAGATTTAGCTTAAGGATCACATCCTCCAGGAAGCTTTCCTGAATATCTTTCTTTGTGTTTGCATAGCTCCCTTGATGTAATACTTTTATAACACATTCTATTACAGTTGTTGATTAACTTCTCTGATCCTTCATTACGCTGTAAACTCCTTGAGGACAAGGATTTTGTCTCATTTATCTCTGTATTACCAAAGCTAAGAGAGTACTTTGCACAGGTAAATACAAGTTCATTAAATGAATAAACCAATAGAAACTTCATCATTAAAATTCTGACCAGTATACCACCAGGCAGAAATTGGAACATATGTAACCCAGAGATGGAGATTTAGGTTAGGGAATTGAAGTAATTTACTAGAATCAAAGTATCAGGCAAGACAAGGTAGTAAGAAACACAATGTGATCATGATTAAGGCCCATGAGATGAGATTAATATGCTAGGAACATAGAACAAAAGCCAAAATCATAAACCAGTATAAAAATTTAATCCGAGCAAAATTAAGACTGTGAGGACCAAAACACAGAAAACAATGCAAGGAGGCTATTGTTGGTAAATCAGTCAAGGCCCTCAGGCTTTGGTGAGAAGCTTTAAGTAATAGACCCCCTCTTGAGTGGGAATATTCAAAAGATGTATTAGGTCTGATTTCTGGGCCTCACATATGACAAGAATTGGGTTAGATAGAAAATCTTAGTGACTCTGAGTTAAATCTAGGGAGCTGGCAGATGCAAATGGATGCTATACTAGATTAAACACATTTGCATTCAGCATAGCTATGTAAGAATCAGACTAAAGTGCTCCTATTTGTGAAAGCCGAGCATGATGCAACATGTGGTTAAAAAAAAAAAATCAAAATTGTCATATTAAATTGGCCATTAAAAGGTTCTTGTTAATGGTAATTTTCATGGTTAATAAAGCCATTAAGTACCCCCAAGATGTGACCTTATCATATACTTTACATTTTAGCTTTAATGTATAAATCGATATAAATTGATTTAATTAAGGAAGCTGCATAGTTCTTCCACAACATGACTTACTTTGCTTTTGTAAATATTTCAACTGCCAAGAATTTTGCTATGAGTAGTGTGACTTTTATGAATCTTAAATGATTTTTTTAATGATTGTGGACTGATTCCATATTAAGTATAGATCAAAAGACACTGAAATGTGTTTTTCAGGTCTGAAACTTTTTCATTATGCTCTTTGTTACATTTTTCCATTAGACATGTTTTCAGGCAATCACATTCGCCTAATTAACTTTCTGTTACTCCAAAAACGCTGTTTTTCTTTTGCAAAGACAATAGCTCTTCTACTCTGGGAAGATATAGTAACAATAAAATGTGTAAATAAAGCTACCTGAGTAATTTTTGAAGGACATATATGACAGCTTTTGGAAAACACCAATATAGTCTGTCAAATTGCAGTAAAATTTGACTCATCTGTCATACTATTTTATTCAACATGTTTTACACTCTACCTAGAGTATATGCTCCTTGAAAGCAAGATTATACTTGATTCATTGTGCATCACAATTCTTGGCACAGTTGGTACTCAATAAATACCGTGTAAATGAATGTGGATATACATGACAATTTTGGGGCTGTAATAAAGACTAACAATTCACTTATTTAACATTCCTCATATTCCACCTCTGCAATATTTATAACCTATTCTCCTTCCTCTAACTCTTTAAGTATTAATGCCCAAATGGAAATTTATATGACCTAAGGCTAAAGCTATCAAATTTTAATTAAATCTTAGTCATCCATTACAGTGGGTAATTTTCTTAAAATCTTTATTTTAGACAATATGTTTTTACTGGGCACAAAAATATATAATTAGTATGTATCATATAATTTGAAATATTAATTATTTTTAAACAAAATATTATGCTTCCCTTTTAGAACTTCTTTATTAGAAGCACAGAGTTTATATCTGGAAAAAAAATGGGTCATCTGGTGAATTCATAGGCTTGAAAATGAAAACAACCTTGAGGAATTATCCAGGATATTTCTTGGACACCCACCATAATCTCTTCAAACAGTTCAGACCAATTCGTATTAATATTATTTTGAAAGATTTCCCCTGCTGAGCAAGTTCCTTTGGTAACCTAGTCTAAAGTTTACCAGTTCTTTATTCGTCACATAAAACCTTTCTGAGAAAATGCCAACTTGTTTTCTCTTTTCTATCTTCAATGAAGACAGGAAAAAAATTGCCAGGAACCTTTTTAAAGCACTTCGTATCATTGATGGAAACATTGAAATTATTCTCAGATTTTTTGGCTTTTGTCAATTTACTTTCACTGGTATTCCTAACTCTATACTTTTGCTTTTTCTGTCCCCACTACCTAGAATACTCTCTTCCAGTCTTCCAATCTATCCTTCACCATGTTTTGATTTGTTCTAAAAGGTTTATTGGCATTTGTAGCCACTGCTTGAAATAAAAAAAAAAATTAAAAAAGAGAGAAACCCTAAGTCTGTCCTTGATGAAGAGTTTGTAATTTAATATGACAACGTTAAATAACATAAGGCAAGGATTGACAAACTACAATCCATGGAAAAAATCTAGCCTGCCTCCATTATAATAAAGTGTTATTGGAACACAGTCGAGCTCACTAATTTGCATATTGTCTATAGCTAGTTATATCTACAACAGCAGAGTATAGGAGTTGTGACTGAAACTGTATGGCCTACAAAGCTTAAAATATTTAGTATCTGACCTTTACAAAAAAAGCTTGCTGACCCTTAGTTTAATGATTAAGAATTAACTGAGTGGTCAAGATTTAGTAGGTATAAGAAGGAAGTGGCAGAGGCCTGCACTAGAATAGTGCTTCTCAATCTGTGTAAGGAAGGATGAGTTTTTTATCCCCCAAGTCTATCATGGACCAATACCTTTTGAAATCACAATACAAATAAATCACTAGAAAGATGAAACAAAGACATACAAACTACAATCCCCAAATTTTTAGTTTTAGATTCAACTGATATAAAATTATTATTTTTATTTTTTAATTACTTTGTCAAATTGCAATAGAAGATGCTAATTGCTTGCTCTTAGTTTTGGTACTTATCTTACTATGGACCCATAACAAATAGTTCATATAAGGGCACCAGTTCAAGGATCATACTTTGAATACCACTTGTCTAGAAAATGTCTGCCCAAACCAACTTCTTTTGTTTGACACACTAGAATAGTATAAAATTTGCAATCAAGTTATGGTCAACAAGACTTGCAGGCCTGTAAAATATTCTAAGGTAACTTTTCATATTTCTAATTTTATACATTGTGTTGATATAACTCAGGTCTGAAATGACAATTTTCTTTATTTTCGAGTTTGTCAATATATTAAGAATGGACTCATCCTAGCCGAACTAATAGGGCAGTATTATTATTATTATTATTATTATTATTATTATTATTATTAGTGAAAAATAATTGTTACAAGCATGTCTCTAGGAACAGTACATTTTTCTCATTGTTGACAAACTTACAAAAGAAATTAAGTGACATATTTTACATCTTGATTGTGGTGGTGGTTATAAAACCATATGCATTTGTCAAAACTCATAGAACTATACTCCTAATAGCAAGATTTTTAAGGTATGTAACTTATCCCAGAATAAATCTGATTTTAAACAATGCAGATTATAGGGAACCTTCTACTGAGTAGAAAATGCTGGTACTAGTGGAGTTAGAAATATGTGAAGTCTATTGGCTGGAAGCACCTGCTCTCTCTCCACATGAACAATGCCTTGTGTTAGGGAATAGAAATATTTGAGTCCATGGCCCAAGCCTCCCTCTCCCCAGGAAGGTGCTCTTTGGACAAAGTCAGCTCTAGCTTTTGAGATTTTTTTTTTTTTTTGCTTAATTCTTCCTTTCCTTAGAGACATAAATAATTCAAAAAAGATGCAGTCAAGTGTTGGAAGCCTGTGAGTCATTCTGACCTTATAAGGAGACTTTGCATATTTCTGTTCTGATCTATTTGTTAATTTTCCTCATTCATGACCAAATTCTTGTGGTAGAGGTAGAGGTTGCCTAGAGATATTAGACTGTAGACTGCAGGTAAGTGGAAGAAGAATGCATAGAGTGCTATAACTGGGAGGATTTCATGGACAAGATGAGATTAATATGGCTACCTATGGTTAGGAATTGTACAGGAAAGTATTCCTGAAGAGAAAATTGAGGCATGCTGCTTAAGTCATTCTAGCTGGACCAGAGGATTATCACTGAGATATGGTGAGTGAGTTAAGGTGAGAAGAACAGATTTATCCTGTCAGCAATGAGAAGCCATTGCAAGTTTTTCATAAGGGATATGTAATCCTTTTTCAAAATCTAGCTAAATTCCCACTTGCTGAAAGCTATACTTAAAGTTATATTGTATAAGACTTGATAGCATTCTATTTTCTGTATGTGCACTTTGTTTTTCTGACTAGACCATGAGCTCTTATGGACAAGAAATCTCTTGGCTTGTCCTGGAGTAGGCAGTTCTCACTGAATTAGTTGGAAAGCATTCCTTAACTCATTGCAGTCTTATAGGTTGGTATTTTAATCAGTATCATATTTTCTCTCTCTCTCTCTGGAATATTCAGTCTGAACCTTGTAAGATTGTAAACTATGGTTAGAAAGTTACCTAATAGTTCCTAGATAATATACTCTAATTCATACAAGCCAATGTCATGCCTTTTTTAAAAATAGAGATGCATGTTTATCTAAAGTTTATACAATCTTGAACCCTTGGTGGGGGATTTAGATATTTGTTGTGAAACGCAGTCTCTGGAAACTTACCACAAAATACTCTCTGTGGAAAATATGTTATGAAAGGCTGGCATTCTGCGGAAGAAGTAGATTCCCTGTGAGCTTTACAACCCGATTTGCAGTTGTTTCTCAACTTGTCTTGTGGAGCAGCCCTGTCGGATCTCAGTGGTTTCTCTTAGTTGACAAGCTTGAGCTGTAATCAGAAAATCTTTTGGTAGCTCAATTTCTGGTGGGTCGCTTTTAAATTTGGAGCAGAATAAATAATCTACCAAGGACTTTCTCTCCTTTACTGAGGAAAAGGAATGGGGAGCAAGTTCTTATAGTTTTCCGTGTCAAAAGTGCCTGACTTTTCTATTCTTCCCTCCCCAATCCTGTGTTGAGTGAGCCTCCTCAGTATGCTCACAGTACCCTGCGATTATTCTTTTAAAGCACTTACTACATTGTATTGACATTATGGGCATATGTGTCTATTTGTTCTACATCGTGTAAGCTTTTGACATGGCCGGGACTGATTTTCAGTTACTTCTGTATCACCAATGGCTAGTGGAGTGTCTGATGCATGGTGTCTTGTTAGTGAATATTTGTTGAACTAAGACAAATAATGTAACAATAATAGGTATCGTTGAGTGCAATTACTTTGTACCAAGCATTGCTTTAAGGACTTTACAAGTATTAGTTCATTTACCCTTTCCTACAATTCAATTCAAATTATACAAATCAGAAAAATAACAATGAAGCTAAGAATCAGATATGTTCAAGGTTATGAAGCTGGTGAGGCAGGAACTCGTGACTCCAGAGCTTTAACTACTATGCTATATAAATGTCAGGTGAAAGAAATATTTTGTCTTTTAATAAAATTGCCTGTACAAAAAAGCTAATCACCTAAAGACGAATTCTAATTGGCCAAGAGGAGGAGTTCCTTCCTTTCTCTTGGATTTTAGCAATTATTTTCCATTCCAATGTATTATTTTTTAATATGATTGTTTCACTTTTGCAAATATTTGTGATGTTGGCTTCTTTTGGATTGAATCTGAATAGCAGATAAATTGAATTAACATGGGTTTTATAGTTGAAGATCTTGCATCTTTTTAACTGGACAATATGTGAGAACAGGTGGAATCTTGAAATTCCAATATGTGTGGTCTAATAAAAATAATATTTTAAAATTACTTGAGCTTTTATTTTTATTTTATTTTATTTTTACTAAGCAAAGAACTTTATTAACCTTTGTTTCAAACTTTATTCCCAGGCTTCTTTAGCTTAATTAGCTGCAAAGAATGATTTGTGTATAAGCAAAAACTGAAAAGAGCTGCAGTGTTCAAGGGACTTGGCCTTAAAAATGTTAGAGATCGAGATTTTATCAGATCCATCGACAAAATTTTAAAAAGCAGTCATAATATAAAATAGCAACTCCCAGTAACTTTTTCGAGTTTTATCTTCTTCAGAAGTTGACTCAATTCATCTTGCTTTAATCTTGGAAGCCTTATCACAATTCTCCACAAAATCTGGAACTTCATTCATCATCCTCCTCTTCTCCAGTAAAAGGTGATACTTTTCCATCTACGCATTGTTTAGGCAGAGGTTCAGCTAATCTCCTTAAACTAGTAGTCAGACTGTCTGTACCAAGCTGGTTTAAGAGAGCATTTCATTGTGTAGCATTGCTGTCTCCTGCTTTGTCTCAGCATGGCCTGCAATGGTGAAAGAGTTCGCGGCCAGGGATGCCTGAACTTTAGGGTTATTATAGTAGATCACTGTTCCTTGGTTTATAAACATATTCACCTCTTGAATATCAGAGTTATAGTTCACACCTAACTTCTTAAGGAGAATTTAAGTTTTTTATCATCTGCTGTAGCTGTTCTGTGAACCACCTTCTTCTATCTGCAAGCAGTTCCTTTCCCACAAATGCACAATTATGCTTGCAGTTTGGCAAGTGTCCCCTGATTGATCATAAGTTCTTTCATCTTGCTGGAGAGGAAATGGGGCCCAGTGGGGGACTAAGGTTGGTGCTCAGGGGGTCTTGGTCAGACAAGCTGAGAATAAGCACCTCAAATCACTTGAACTTTATTTTTTTTTTATAAATTGTACTTATTTTTATTAATTTTTAATTTTTCAATTTCAGTTGATATTTAATATTATTTTATATTAGTTTCAGGTGTACAACATAGTGATTAGACATTTATATGATTTACAGAAGTGATCCTTTCAGTAAGTCTAGTATCCACCTGACACCATACATAGTTATTACAATATTATTGACTATATTCTTTATGCTGTACTTTACATCCTTGTGACTATTTTGTAACTGCTAATTTGTACTTCTTAATCCCTTCTCCTTTTTCACTCCACCCCCAGCCCCCTCCCATCAGACAACTGTCAGCTTGTTCCCTGCATCTATGAGTCTCTTTCTGTTTTGTTTGTTCGTTGATTTCGTTCTTTAGATTCCACATATAAGTGGGACCATATGATATTTGTCTTTCTCTGTCTGACTTATTTCACTTGCATAATACCTTAAAGATCCATCCATATTGTCGCAAATGGTAAGATTTCATTCTTTTTTATCACTGAGTAATATTCCAATATATATATGTACCACTTCTTTATCCAATCATCCATTGATGGACATCCATGTAGCCTCCATATCTTGACTATTGTAAATAATACTGCAATGAACATGTGGATTCTCATGTTCCTTCGAAGTACTATTTTGGGTTTCTTCGGATAAATACCTAGAAGTGGGTCTACGGCCATGCTTCCCTGAACAAGCCCAATCCCGTCTGATCTTGGAAGCTAAGCAGGGTTGGGCCTGGTTAGTACTTGGATGGGAAACAACCTAGGAAGACCAGGTGCTGTAGGCATAAAAAATAAAAAAATAAGGGATTGTAAGCTGACAAGGTCCTTGCAATCTATGAGATCAACCAAGGGTTGCCTCGACTAAAAAAAAAAAAAAAATACCCAGAAGTGGGAAAAATAGGTCCTTCTTTTTCTCTTGTTATAGCCTTTGTTTTAAACTCTATTTTGTCTGGTATAAGCTGCTACTCCACCTTTTTGTTGTTGTTTATTTGTTTCCATTTTCATAAAACATCTTTTTCCATCCCCTTACTTTCAGTCTATATGTGTCTTTCGATCTGAACTGAGTCTCTTGTAAGCAGCATATGTAAGAGTCTTGTTTTCTTATCTATTCAGCCACCCTATCTTTTGATTGGAACATTTAATCCATTTACATATTAAAGTAATTGTTGATATATATGTAGTTATTTCTATTTTATTATTCATATTTTTTATCTTTGTTTTTCTTTTTTTCTTCCTCTTCTTAAAGAAGTTCTCTCCAACATTTCCTGTAATACTGGTTTGGTGGTGATGAACTCTTTCAGCTTTTTCTTGTCTGGGAAGCTCTTTATCTGTCCTTTGATTCTAAATGATAGCTTTGCTGGGTAGAGTAATCTTGGGTGTAGGTCCTTGCTTTTCTGCACTTTGAATATTTCCTGCCAATCTCTTCTGGCCTGCAAAATTTCTGTTGAGAAATCGGCTGACAGTTTTATAAGAGTTCCTTTGTTGGTAACTAAGTGTTTTTCTCTTGCTGCTTTTAAGATTCTTTCTTTGTCTGCAAACTTTGGCATTTTAATTATGATGTGTCTTGGTGTGGGACTCTTTGGGGTCATCTTGTTTGAGACTCTCTGCACTTCCTGGGTTTCTATGTCTATTTCCCTCGCCAGGTTAGGGAAGTTTTTGGTCATTATTTCTTCAAATTCAAGAATAAGGAAATCACTCTTTATCCCTTTCTCCCACCTCAATTTTTTGCATGGAGTTAACTATTTTATTCATTTGGTGTGTATAATTCTAAATAATTTCATTTATATTAGTATACTTATGTGCTTTTGTTTTGTGTATATGTGTGTCTGCTTTCCATAAACATGTATATTCCATAATGTGTTTTCGTTTGTTTGTTTAACATTATGTTTTAGTTATTGCTCCATGTGAAAACATGTAGATTATCTCATTCTATTTAACTGTTGTATAGTATTCAGAAGTATGGATAACAATATGTTTTTTTTTTTGTCATTAAAGTATAGTTGACATACAATATTACATTTGTTTTAGTTGTACAACATAGTGATTTGACATTTATATACATTACGATTCCTCACCACAATAAATCTAGTAAACATCTGTTTTTACAAATAAAGTTTTTTACAATATTATTGACTATATTCCCTGTGTTGTATATTATACATCCCTGTGACTTATTTATTTTATAACTGGAAGTTTGTAACTCTTATTCCCCTTCACCTTTTTCACCTATCCCCATATCCCTTCCCTCCGGCAACCATCAGTTTGTTCTCTGTAACTATGAGTGTTTCAGTTCTGTTTTGTTTGTTCATTTGTTGTTTTATTTAAGATTCCACACATAAGTGAAATCATACAATATTTGTCTTTCTCTGTCTGACTTATTTTACTTAGCATAATACCCTCCAGGTTAATCCATGTTGCTGCAATTGGCAAGATTTCATTTTTTAATTGCTCAGTAATATTCCATTGTATATATTTATATTCCACATCTTCTTTATCTACTCATCTATTGATGGACATTTAGATTGCTTCCATGTCTTGGCTATTGTAAATAATGCTTCAGTGAACATGGGGCGAAGATACTTTTTTGAATTAGTGTTTTTATTTTCTTCAGATAAAAACCCCATAAGTGGAATTTCTGGGTCATTTGGCAGTTCTATTTTTAATTTTTTGAGAAACCTCCATACTGTTTTCTATTATGGCTGTACCAATTAACAATTTACAGTCCCACCAACAGTGCATAAAGGTTCCCTTTTCTCCATATCATTGCCAATGCTTGTTATTTGTTGACTTTTTGATAATAGCTTTTCTGATAGGTGAGGTGATATCTCATTATGGTTTTGCTTTTCATTTCTCTGATGATTAGTGACATTGAGCATCTTTTCCTGATGTCTGTTGGCCATCTGTATGTCTTCTTTAGAGAAATGTCTGTTGAGGTCCTCTACTCATTTTTTTTAAAAAAAATTTTCCCTTTGGAATTTATTCGTATTTATTTTTCTATAATGAGACTTTTAGCCATACAGTAAAATTCACAATGATAATAAAAAGAGTGAGAAAATCACAACTGAATAATACAGCAAATGGTCAATATGATAAATGCAAACAGATAAACAAGCAAACAGAAAACAATCAGGCTTCATGTTTATTTCCAAGCCCTTTTAGCCTGGTACTATTGGCAAAACAAGTTACAACATTAATTTATCAGAGAGAGGATGCATATTATTTCTTCAGTTGAAATAAGAAAATTTAACTATGGACCTTCAAAACAGATATTAGATGATAATGGATGATATCATTGATGAACACAGGACAAATGTAGAAATAAATTTAATATGACTACTTTGATCTTCAATAATAAGAGATAATAAATATTCCCAATTCGAGAAAAGAAATCCTTAGAGGCACTAAGAAAATGTGATCCAGACATGCATCTTTTTGGTGGTCCAAATAAGAATAGGATCCAAGTAAGAAAATACTTATAGAAATAGATGAAGGTTGGAAAGCATTCTGCTTAAACAACTTTCCATGAATATTACTTCAATAAGCTGAGATTTTAAGAGTGGATGATTTGATGTGGGTTAGTAACATCAGTGTTCTCAGTGCTGACTGACAGTAAAATCATATTTTTTAGATATCACCTGAATATGTGACAAGACTGATATGATATTAGAAAAGTTAGGAAGTACATTCATTGTTTTCTCTTTATTAACTATCTCTCTACATCCACACATGTGGTCCAAGAGACTCCATAAATTATATTTGGTAATTAAAATTTTTATAAATTGTTTTTTCTATGTTCTTCTCTCTTTCAACATTATGTGATAAAAAAAAAAGTCTTTGATTTTCTCCCTTTCCAATCCTCTGAACATCTCTCGCTGAACTCTCTCTCCTCCACCTCTCAGGGATTATCTAGGTCCTACTTCTTCAGAAGATGAGGCCTGGATTCTTTAATTCATCAACTACTTACACTTGTAACAACAAAGTTACCTATTTCTCAACTATCTCTATCTCCTTACCTCTCATCACAAATGATTCAAGATATTTCTCTTTTTCCAGGTCAATCTAGGTTAATTTAGATTAACCCTATGTGTCCTTGACCTCTATTTCTCGCTAGACTGTGAGCTCCTCTAGGCCATTTACTGTGTTCTAACCTCTTTGGTATTCACCAACAGATGTACAGGTGGCTTGCCTAGATCCCCTGAGCCTTACTAATTTAATGCATGAACCCTTGCTTCTTTTTGCCTGCATTTTTCTCTAGTGGCAGTGCTGCTCTGCTCACATGCACTTCATGTGGAGGTCCTAGAGAATTAATCACTCCTTTCCCCTGACCTGGGTTAAGTCCTCAACTGATGACTTTTTTAAAAGCTTGTGTATGAAGTGAGTAAAAGAGATCAAATATATGGTAGCTGAAGGAAACTGGACTTTGGGTGATAAACACACAATAGAGTATACAGATGTTAAATTATAATGTACACTTGCAAATTAGATAATTGCATTAACTAATGTTACCTCAATACATTTAATTTAAAAAAAAATCTCTGTGGCTCAGATCCAGTCAATTATTACTATGAAGTCTGCTATAGACTTAATTATGCCTGCTCCCCGCCGCCCCGCCCCCAAAAAGCTTGTATATAAATAGTTCAGCTCTCTGGCCCCTCAGGCAGAATAACTATGAGGCATATGCTCCATACTAATTTCCAGAGTTTACCAGTATAATTAAATCTGGTGATTCACAGTAGTAACTGGATTAATAATGGACCCAGTCGCTTCATTGGCTGCCATCCCTTCCCTATCTCGCTTGCCCTCTTCCCTACGCAGGAACTTTCCTGAGATCACTTTCCAGAGAAACAACTTACAACCAAATTGTTGTCTCAGAGTCTGTCCTCTGCCCATTTTTAAATCAGACTGTTGTTTTGTGTGTGTGTGTGTGTTGAGTTGCATGAGTTCTTTATATTTATTGGATATTAAACCCTTATTGAATATGTAATTTGCAAATACCTCTTTCCATTAGGTAGACGCACAGAAACATGTTCTGTATTCATTTCCCTGATGATAAACATTTAAGTTATTTCCTTTCTTTTTAATTTTTAATTAATTATTTTTTGCTGCTACAGAGAATACTGTAGGACATCTTTAAATATGGATATTTCATCTACGGCCATGCCACCCTGAACAAGCCCAATCCTGTCTGATTTCGGAAGCTAAGCAGGGTCGGGCCTGGTATATACTTGGATGGGAGACCACCTAAGAAAACCAGATGCTGTAGGCATAAAAATAAAAAAATAAAAAAAATAAGAGATTATAAGCTAACAAGGTCCTTGCAATCTGTGAGGTCGACCAAGGGTTGCGTTGTCCATAAATAAATAAATAAATAAATAAATAAATAAATAAATAAATAAATAAATGAATGAGATATTTCTCCAGAGTTGATGAGAAGGAATAACAAATAAATAAGATATTTCTCCAGAGTTGATGAGAAGGAATAGCAAATAAATAAGATATTTCTCCAGAGTTGATGAGAAGGAATCGCTGGGCTATAGGATGCATGCATTTTTACTGTAATAGACATGGCCAAATTGTCTTCCCAAATGTCTATGACAAGGATAGTAGTTTCTCCACACAAAAGACAACTTGAAAAAAAAAAGGCAACTTTAATAAATGAAGAGACATGCCATGCTTCTAGATGGAAAGTCTTGATTTTCTAGAGGTGGCAGTTCACATCAATTCAATCTGTAAGTCATACGCAGTTTCAGTTAAAGCTTAACAGAAATTTGTTATAAAATTTGACAGACTGATTCCAGTTTTTTAAGAGGTAGAGAAAATAAGTGAGAAGACTTGAGAAATTTTGAAAACAAAAACTAAAGAGTGGTAATGTTACCGCGAGTAGGTAAAGGAGGTATTGGTAAAGAGAAGAGATAGAGAAAGATAAGAAATAAAGAAAGGCTACTAAATAGATCAGTTCCCATGACATATTATAAAATAAGCCCATAGAATATAATTTTTACATTTAATACTATTGCAAGTATGTAAAATTTGAATATGCATATAAACAAGGACTAGAAGGAAACCTGTCTAAGTGAAAACATTGACTTGGTTAGGTGATGGGATTGCAAACAATTTTTGTTTTGGAAGGCAGCCATTTTAATACATATATTTTTATAATGTACACAATGTAAAGATGATCAAGAATCTTTAAGAAAATCTTATTTTCTTAGTTTTGTTATTGTCATTTCTTTTTCCTTCACAATATTGCCTATGACAATTAAGATTTCATTGATTCAGACATCATCAATTCTTGCTCTTTTAAGGCAATGTTTTACTCTCTGGAAGCTGTTAAAAGTTTTTTTTTTTTCTTTATTTTTCTGAAATATCACCACAGTATATCTTGGTATGAGTCTTTATTCATACATCCTGCTTAATACCTGATGGGCCTTTTAAATCTCATATTTTTCTTTAGTTTTGGAAAATTTTCTTTAGTTCTGGGAATTTTCTTCTAGTATTGCTTTGTCTATTCCTTCCCACCTATTCTTTTCATCTCTTCTTTTTCATTTGGCACTGAGGGTAGATGAATGCTTGAACTTCTGAATATATATACTCTATGTCTCCTATCTTTTCTTCCTTGGTGTTCCTCTGAATCGCAGTATGAGAAATACAGTTTTATTGAGGGAGCTAATGAGTAGAGGTGTCCATCTAAGAAAGGCTTCTGGAATGTTAAAGTTCTGTTTCTTGATCTTGGTCTGGTTACATGCGTTTGTTCAATTCGTGAAAATTCGTGAAGCATTAGACTTCTGATATATACACTTATTTCAATAAAGAATTAAAAAAGTAATAACTTCAAAGTTTTTGGCCTCAAAAGTATGAAATTGCCATCTGCTGAAATGAAGCGGGCTTCAGGTAGAGTAGGTTTGGGGAGAAGATCAGGAGTTGTTCAGGTTTGAACATTTTTAGTTTGAACTGTCTCTTAGATATGCAGGAAGAGATGTCAATTGTTGTGTTCAATCTTTCTAATAGGTTGTCTACTGTAACAAAACACCATAGAATGGGTGGCTTAAAAACAACACAGGTTTATTTCTCACATTTCTGGAGACTGGAAGTCCAAAACCAGAGTGCCAGTATGGTCAGATGAGGGCTGGTGACTTAAAAATAAAAGGACAAAGTGAGAGGCAGCAAGTATTTATGTGAGATAAAAAAGAATAACTATTCTGGAAGCACTGATTCAGGCAGAAGCCCAAATGGTGTTCTGAGTTGAAGACTAAGGCAAGGAGTATTTATGAGAAAGAGAAAGGGAACAATTACATCAATAGAAGGAAGGCATTTCTATTGGTGCAGATAAGCTAACATAGTGATTTTAATTCTAAACGGTGTTTTAAATTTTCAGTCCCGTAGTCATTTGTCCAGTAGTCATAATATCTACTTTCTTGTTATCCATACAAACAGTTCTTTGGACACAATGTTGCTTTAGGCCCAGTCCAAAGGTTATTTTTCCCCGTTTTAACATTCCAAAAGTTTGAGAAGTGCAAGGTAGTTCCTCTGGGATGGCAGCTCCAACTTCATTTTAATAAAGTGGCTCAGTTTATATTCTTTTTACAGAACCCTTCTCCAGATCACAACAATCAACTTCTTGCTGTGTCCTCACAAGGTGGAAAGGGCTGAGGAGCTCTGTGGAGCCTCTTTTATAAGAGAATTAACCTGACTCCTCTGGGCTCCACCCTCATGACCTAAGTACCTCTCAAAGGCCCCACTTCCTAATATCATCACATTGGGCATTGGGATTTCAACATATGAATTTGGGGAGCACACAAACATTCAGACCATAGCCTAGGTCAAGTAAGGTGAAGATAGAAAATTAACCATTGGATTTAGCAATTTGGAATTCTTTAGTCATCTTCACGCGAGAAATGTTAATGGAGTTGATGGAAGGGCTAGAAGCTTATTAGAGCAGTCTTAAGAGCATGGAGGAGAGAAAATGGTAACAGGAAGTATAGGTAATTTTGTTGTTTGCTGTTTGGCCCAAGATCATGTCAAAGGCAATACAATGGGGTCAAATGTTCTGGCTGCTTCTTCTGCAGGGTTCAAACCTATTATTATTTTGTTGCCCATGGTCTCTGCAAACTCTGTTCTATAAGCACTTCTGAAGCTCTACTCACTTATCAGAAGCTCCATCCTATGCACTTTTCACCTGTGGCTTGCTTTCCCCCCTTGCCTTTCCCCTCTCCTTCCAGTTTCTTTCTTTAATTTGATCCCATCTGACTTCTATCTTTGAGGCATTTTTCCTTTTCCTGATCCTTGATAGCACCTGTTGTTATTTCCCAGTGTGTTATAATCACCTTTTTCGCTTTTTGAACTCTGTTTCTTTACCTATAAAATATGCCAAAGAATGGTCACTTAACTCATAGGTTTATGAGAGTCAAATGGGACTACATAAAGTAAGGTCCTTTGTAAATTCTATATTCTATAAAAATGTTAATTTCACGTTAGCTCTTACTTTTAGTTTTTTAAAGAATGATTGAGCTTGTTATTTGGAATACGGACTGTTCTGTTTTCCAAACTGTGATTGTTTTCAGTGAGTTTGGATGGCCAGCATTTTAGTGATGACCTACTTGACACTTCCAATTATGATTAGCAGGACATGGGAAGTGGGACCAAAGATATTTAGACTCATTTCTGATCTCACTTTTTTCTGCCAAATGACATGTTGAGTTTAAATCAGTGGACATCCTCATTACCCTTTTATAAATGTTTATGAGTCTTTTCCCATCAAACAATTAGCTACTTAAGGATAAGAATTAAACCTTATTCATTATGATATCCTCAGTGTCTTGCAAAGCATTTGGCATGCAGTAAGCACTCATTTCATGTTTATTATTAACAATCGATTGAACTTTAGCAACAATTCTTGTTTGCACTTACTCGAGGGATATTATTAGTGTGATAAAAATTTTGCTTAAAAACATTCTAATATTTTTCTGGCATATTCATAGCGCCTATGGGTGTTTGCAGCAGAAAAAAATGCCTGATTAGGACTAAATACAGTACGGTTGTCTACATCTAAATACTAATTATAATTTAAGAAGCTGAAAAAGCTATATTTACTGATACTTGCTAGTGATTAATATTGTCTCCAATGTCACAGTAACCCTGAGAGTCTCACATCTGTTAAGGCACAGAACTGAAATGGATATCCTGATCTAGCTGACTCCAAAATCAGCTTTCTTAATTCAATCCCTTTGCCTTTAATTTGTTTCAAGCCAAGTAGGTAAGGGGTATCAGCTGGCAGCCATCTCATACAATTTTAGTTTTCTGTTGTTGGGAAACAGTATTTACCTTTTTTGTTGTTTCGTTTATTCACTTTTTTTTTCTGGGAGTTAATGATAAAACTGATTCTTGATCCTCTTATTCTGTTTCATGCTGACTTGCTTTTTCTTTCTTGTCTCCTCCTTCTCCTTCTTCTTCTTCTTTGGTTATGCTCACTGAGGCTCTAAAAGGTCTTGCCAGTTTTAATTCCTAATTTTTTCACAGGAAGAAGAGAAATGGCTTTTTTCCCTCAGGACTCTATCTAATTTTAGCATTGTTTATGCAATGACTTTGAAAGTATGTTTTCATATTGCCTTTAGTCTCTTTGTGTAGCCCTTGTGGCCTAAGCAAATGATCAAGATTAAATGTTAATACAGTTAGTGAGAGAAAGAGCCAGATTTAGAAGAATTAAACTAATATTTATGGAGTGCCTACTATGTGCCGGCATAGTTATAGTCACTAGGAGAACACAGCAGTGAACAAAACATACAGAAAAAGTAAAGACAAAAAAAGGTATATTTATACTAAAATATGATTCAATGGCAATAAAAATACATTTTAAAATTCCTCAATAAATGATGTATTTTTTTTGAAACAGGTTATATACATTTGTGAGTTTACTATGTACACTATAATAATTTTATGTTAAATGAGTAAAACCAAACAGTAATATTACTGGCCCATTTTTTCTTTTTCTCTTTTGGTTGCCCCAAATGATTTGCTAAATATATATTTTTCTCTTATCCTTTTTGTAGTAACTATTAATTTAAAGCAATTGGGGCATTGAATGCTTTCACCTCAATGAATACTTCTGTTCAGTGTTTACTTGACATTTTTCTTGAGTTATGTGTTCTTTGCCACAAAAAGGAGACTAAATTTTAGTGAGATCTAAAACCTTAGATTTGAGGAAACTGCTTTTTAATAAGTTGGAAAGAATTTTTATAATTTCACAGTAAGAGTGAATAGAGCCTATTTTGGGGGGTAAGATTTAAAATTCCTTAATAAACTTTAACTCTCATCAACTTTTCTATATGTACCCTGTGAGGAAAGTGAATGTAGAGTGTCTTTTTATTCCTGGTATATTGGTGATGACACATGGCCTTGCCAAAGAATGGCTCTGCAGAGCTGTGCCTGGTAGCTATGCAGCAGATAATAGATGCTTTCCTACTCCTGCTCTATGTAATTCCTCTGACCTACCCTTTTCTCTTCTCTGGTCAACACCTTGCTGCCATTGAACACTTGATTATATATTAGTTCTGATACTACTTAACTTCTCCTTGTATGCTAACTTCACATAAGTTTTAAAGTTCCCGGCAACAGGGTCAATGTCTTAAAATTTAAAAAAAAAACAACTTTTTTTTTTTTTTAACTTTAGTTTCCCCTTTAACACATGCCACACCGGTAAGCACATAGTATGAACTCAATAATTACTTTGGATTCATTCATTTAGTCAAGGTATAAGGATTACAAGCAGTGTGGTGCAGTGGAATGAGCATGGAAATAAAAGTCAGAACTTAAAAGTCAGGAGAACTTAATTCAAAATTGAGCTCTACCATTTAGTAGCTATACGATCTTAAGCTTTTCACAATCTAAGTTGTAGTTTCTTCTTTAAAACAAAGGTGCCTAAACTAAATATTTTTTTGAAATTCCTTTCAATTTATGATCCGGTGATCCATAGAAGAGTCCTCTGTTTCTAATTTCCTACTCATGCCTTCTAGTTACTGAATATTCCGCCCTCTTTTGGAACTTATGTTTAAGGCTCTGCTTGATGATATATAACAATGATTTAAAAAAAAAAACAACTTGCATACGGTGTGTTTTGTTCAGTAGAAAATTAGTATATAAAGAATAAAAAGGCAGACTTTTTTCACAGTCTATTGTTTTTCCAGGCACAGTTACCAATGGTTTCAAAACATATCCCTCAAAGAATAACAAGACTTTTTTCTCCTTAACGCTTTCCCTTATACGCTTGCTTTATTTTTAGCTGAATAGAGGATCTGTGTGTTATAGACCAAATTTCCTCAAGCTTGCCTTCTTTTTAATACGTGCAGTTTTTCTAATCACAGTTATTTGTGCGAGTAAAACCGCGCATACTGATCAGAAAGACAGAAGAATCTGCTAATTTTAGGAATAATTAGACCAGTCATGAAAATAAGGATTGGTCTATGTGCACGGGGCCTTAGAAGAAATCAATCTGGGATAAATATGTAGAGATCTTAATATGAATCAATTTCTTGATCAAATAAGAAAAAATCTTAATGAGAAATTATATCTAATCTGCCTCACCTTTCTAATTTATAGAGTTGTTGCAAGGATTTAATGAGATAAGATTAACACATTGATATTAGTTGACCTTGCATGATGCCTTAGACCTCTCTCCTCACCACTGATGCCCATTCTGGGGGAAGGAGGAGGGAGCACTCCTCAGTGCCTCTAGGAGCCTTAAATTGCCATTGGTGAAGACTGTGAAATCTGCATTCCAACCTTGTTTCCTACATTAATTTCTAATTTGATATTTCCAACTGTCTATCAGGAATCATGGATATGATTGTGACCTACTATCGCAGCAAAAATCAATAGAATCACAGTCAAATGGATCACCTTTCCCCTACCCCAACTGTTTTCCTTCCTAAACCTCCTAATTTTTCTCCAAGCCAGTTTTTCCCTGTGCAAACCAGAAAAAGAAAGATGACTTAGGCTTTGCCTAACGTGATCTAAATGTCCAAGAGGGAGCAACATCTAGAAAGACAGTAACTTTTAATATGTGCAGTTAATGAGCTGAAGACCAGGAAGTTGGAGAAGTGAGGCAGGAAAGGAGCTGGAGACAGAAAGGTTTGGAAACTGAATGATTCAAAGTCAAGGAAAAGCACAATGGAACTGAAGGTCAGTTCAGGAACTAATTACACAAATTTGGTTCATCTGTTTCACTATCCTTCTTATGTGGTTAAAGCACCCTTTAGTGGCTAGAGTCTTATTTTTAAAGTCGCCAGAGGGTAAAATAAAATTTCCTTTAATATAAATACTTCTCTCTTTTTGAAATCTCAAGCCTTAAAGCCATCTTAGAATCTTCACTCCTTTTAACGTTCTACCAACTCAATGGTGCTCAACAAATGCTTGCTAAAACAAATGGATAAAAAGCCCTATTGATACTTCCTCCCCTAGATTCTTATACTCATCCTTTTTACCCCATTCTCACTGTTAATCTAGCCCAAGGCAAATAATATCAAGTCCAAACTCTCCTCTTTAGTATTTTAGTTCCATCATAATTGGACCCCAATCTATTTCCAACTTTATCTTTCCCTACTGCCCATCAAGTTCTTTCCACTATGTAAAGAAGTCTCTACTCACTCTCTTGGTCATGTTCATTCTTTCGTTTCTTTACTCTTCATTCTTTACTCTCCCCTCATTTCAGCTTCATCCAATATCCCTTAAAACCCAGTTCAAGTTCTATCAGCTCTGTTAAAACTTCTACATACATACATTTTAATGAACATGAATCTTATTTTTTTAAAAAAAATTCTATTGTAATTCCTGCTGTATTATGCATGTTGGCACTTAATCATTTTTTCTCCTAAATGGTATGTGTGTCTTGACTTTCTAGAGTGAATGTGTCTTTGAGGGCAAGACTATGTATTATGCTTTTTTTGTGTTTCCCACAATGTTTAGCAAAAATGGTTATTGAATAAATGATTCACGTTGAGTACAGAAATAGAAAATAAGGGGGTGATGATGAAATAATATAAACCTCAGTTTCACTCTATTATGCAAGAGATCAACAAAATGCATTAGAGACTAAAAATATCCTTGATGTCCAAAGTTTATAATAATAACACGATATATATAAAGATGATACACAAATATATACAAAAATAACTGCATATTTCATCTTTACAATACGTAATTGTATATAAAAGGCAAGAGAATTGTCTAAAACAAAGATTTTTATGTTGAAACCAATTCAACATAAAAAAATGTTTTTCTTACAAATATATTTGAGAACTTGGAAAGGTATAGATTTATGATTTTTGGAATTTTGAATGAATCTATTAGGCTTCTAATAAAAAATAAAATAATCCCTGAAACAATTCATTTTTTGATAAAGTCATATCCAACAAACTCCTAATGAGATAACAACTGTTTTCCATCTTTTGAAACTGG
Source organism: Pteropus vampyrus (assembly GCF_000151845.1). Taxonomy (NCBI): domain Eukaryota; kingdom Metazoa; phylum Chordata; class Mammalia; order Chiroptera; family Pteropodidae; genus Pteropus; species Pteropus vampyrus. Next base: position 1,271,461 of record NW_011888965.1, on the reverse strand, counting down.
AAATAAAATCACTGCCTTTGAATGCAGATTTTGAGGGCAGTAATCTAATTATCCCCACATATCCCAGGGAACAATTTAAAACTTTTATAACTCAAGTCTTGGAGGAAACAATAAAGCCATTGAAGGCAAGAAATCTTTGGAAGCTATTACTGGTAAGTGAGGTAAAAATAGATGAAACTTGTGATTGTTACAAATTTTATTTTTCAGATAGATAAACTTTAAGCAGAGAGAAACCTTAACTTAGAAAAATGTTATCTGAACATCTCTGAAGTGGAGACTGGTCTATTGGTCTGAGGATTATAAAATAATAAAATTAGTTCATTCTTAATAAAATGCTAATCTTGAACCACTTCATGAAATTGACATGCATGCCTTTAATAGCTCATTTTCTCTTTTCTCTTTCTCATTTTTTTTCTCCTTAACATTTCATAAATGTCATAATACACATTAAAAATCATGATGCCTCCCCTGTATTTCTGAAATCATTATCTTGGATATTACTGCACAATTTCAAACATTTGAAATGCTGACATTGATTGATAAAGTTATTCATAATACATGCCTATTGCTGATTTAATTACTTTGGGGTTAAATGAAGAAGCATTTTAAATGGTGTGCTCTAATGTAGTTCAATTATTGAAAACAAATCAAACAAGAAATATGCTTCAAAAAAGAAAGATGATAAAAGGACAATTTCTCTGAAAAATTTTATTTTTAAATGCAGAATATTTATAAATTAATGGCACACAAAAAAGATGAATTCTTTGTCCTTTCTCTTTAAATATCAGCATCATCAAATATTAAGTGTCTGTAAATATCTACTCTAATTTATCTTATGCTTTTCCTTGACCTTGAAACATAGCTGGATGTTTCCCTAAATAGCTAAATACCTATTCAGTCCTCCTGCTTTGCTGGCTAACCGATTTCTTCCTGTTGCTAAATCATTCGTTCCCAAAACTCTGTTCCCTGTAGGATTTAACCTCTCTTCTCCAAAGTTTCTGTATATGCCACAGCCTATCATACTAATGCTGTCTGTAAGACTTGTCAGTAAAACAATTCTGCAGTAATGGCAATGCTGCAGCTTTCATTGCAGCTCTAAGCATAATACAGTCAGCTCGTGTCAGGAGATGATGTAAGATGAAGTTTCAGGGCTGTGACAAAGAGGTCTTCAAATCTAAATAGCTTCTGCAAGGCAAATGATTCTGTGTTTCTCAGGTAATTGTAATCCCTGAAATCAAACCACCTCTCAAGGTGTGCAATGACATGGTTATCAAATGTTTTAAATGATTTCTTGAACATCAGAGCTAAAAAGAATGGCACGTTTAGATTTGTTCAAAATTCATAATATTTGTCATTCAGCCTCTGAACCAGCTTGTTCCTATCATTTGGGATGAGGCTATACAGATGGCAACCAATTGAATGCCATTTTTTTTTCCCAGAGAGAGACTGCTGTCCTAGAATTATAGCAGCATATTAAAGAAGAAAATTATACCCTTTAAAAATAAATTTCCCAGCTCCCATGGGATATTATCTTGGGAAAACTTAATACTTTATTAAAAAAGAGTTCATGCACAACAATATCTTATGTCAGTTAAAATGCTTAGGGTAGATGTTTCCTTGGTGAATCTTATATATTTCTAGTTAGAATTTTAAATTTATTTTGCTTTACATATTTTAAGTAAGATTATATTATGTAATTAATAAGAGCAGTTCTACTCTAAGATGTTTTTCCAACAATAAACAGTTATTTTGGGTAAGGATTATAATGCAAAAAAAAAAAAATGTGGATCTGACCTATACAGAGCTTGATGTAACCATTAATGAGAGAGATTACAAATTGTACTTAGGTTTAATGTCTTTTTTAAAAACTTGCCTTGGATGACTATCTGCTTTACTTTTTAATGTCGGTGCTTAACCTATTTTAATAAAGATTCTGTTTTTGTTTTAATCATAAAATGGATAGATGGGTATAAGGTATGCTAATTTCTTTCTCTGTTAACCACACATATGAAGAATATGACCGTTCAAGTCAAAAGAGCATATTTGAGTCAGTACCGATAACATAGTGATAGTGTCTCTTAATTACAGGCAGAACGCTTAAGAAATGAACAAAAACGCATGTAAGCCTTTCCCCTTTTCTGCTCTTCTTGTCTACCATGGCAATTACTGTGCTATTTTGTTGTTGTTGGTTTGTGGGCATCCCTCTTGCTTTGACTGCGTGCTTCTTGAGGGTAAGGACCCTGCCTTTCATCTTTATAACCTCCTCACTTAGTGCAGCAGCTACCGTAACATTAGGTGCTAAAACAGATCTGGCGATTGACTTAGCATCTTGTGTTATAGACCCATGAGAACAGTGACTCTGTTGAATGCATTTTTATATCTTGAGCACCTAGTACACTTCTTGGCCAAACAAATGTGGAACAGATGAAAAAATAGTTTTATATTTGGTAAATAAGTGTTGCATACCTCATCTCATTTTATCTTTTCATAAGATTCATGGACTAGTAGATCAGGGAGTTTATTATTATCTCCATTTTACAAATGAGAAGACAAAGATCTAGAGTGATAAATTAACTTACTAAAATTAATTTAACTTATTAAAACTATTTAGTGAAAAACTTGGCAAGGCAGCTCATCTATGAGATAGTAGTGCCTTTAAGAATAGATCTTGAGGAGGTCTGCTCCCACTCCTAGACAGAAAAAGGAAAATTGCTATGATTACATATGGGTATTGGCAAGTACTTTTTCCTCAGAGATATTTGTGTGTGTGTGTGTGTGTGTGTGTGTGTGTGTGTGTGTGTGTGTGTGTTTGGTGACATTCTTTTACCTCCTTCAAAGATATGAAGACTGATTATTTATACATCATCTAATGCTTAATCATTTCTTTTTCATAATCTTCATGATGCACCAACTAAGTAAGGTACTTGATTCATTCCCCTGAAACTGGGCTTTTTCTCTTTTAAGGTGGCAGAATACTTGCCACATCTTTTCCAACCATAATTTTTGGTGCAATGGATCAATCGTTGAGAGTCTAAATGGCAATGGGATCATAGAACTAATATCTGGGGTTGAAAAACTATGTCAATAAGTTTTGATCCAAAATTAGTGTCAGAACATTTTTGGAAAAATATTTTAGTTAATGTTAAAGTTGACTAGAACTCTATTTTCAGAAAAGCAAAGCCTTGTGAAGATATCATAAAATACTTTTCCACTTATTACTAAAAGATTCTAAGGTGTACTCTTCCTAAAGTGGTCCATGCTTTGCTTCATCCTCACTTCTAATGGTTTTCCAATAATACAGTAGCTTGATGTTGTCATTTTAAGTGGAAATCCACTTTAATCAAATCTTAGGTTGCTACTCCAGTGTTTGATAAACTCTAGACATTTGTGCCTGCTGCTCTTTTTTCATTGATTGAAAATCTCCTAGCAGGTCACACAATCCTTTCCTTTTCAGCAATCAAAAAGCGTTTGGGCCATTGCCAACATGAGGAAGAAAAGAGAAGTGATTGTGATGTCCTGTAAAAATTAGTGAGCTTTATATCTGGGAGACTTCATGGATAGATGGAAATATTTTGCTACTTTCTGAGCTCTTTTCTTTGAATAGATTTTAAATATGTTACATGAGAATTTTGGGGTGAATTTTAATATATTATACTTTATAAAAATTTATTTTTCAATTACAATTGACATACAATATTATATTAGTTTCAGGTGTACAACATAGTGATTAGATATTTATATAACTTATTAAGTGATCACCCTGAGAAATATAGTACCTATCTGACACCAATAGATAGTTACTACAATATTATTGACTATATTCCCTATGCTATACTTTACATCCCCGTGGCTATTTTATAACTGCCAATTTGCACTTCTTAATCCTGTTCACCTTTTTTACCCATTCCTCCCATCCACCCCTACGATCTAGCGACTGCCAATTTGTTCTCTGTATCTATGAGTTTCTGGTTTTTTTTGTTCATTTCCTTTATTTTTTAGATTCTACATATAAATGAAATCATATGATATTTATATTTCTCTGTCTGGTTTATTTCACTTAGCGTAATACTTTCTAGGCCCATCCATATTGTTGCAAATGGCAATATTTCATTCTTTCTCATGGCCAAGTAATATTCCATTGTATATATGTACCACCTCTTCTTTATCCAATCATCTATTGATGGGCACTTGGGTTGCTTCCATATCTTGGCTATTGTAAATAGTGGTGCAGTGAACATTGGGATGCATGGATCTCTTTGAGTTAGTGATTTGGATTTCTTCAGATAAATATCCAAAAGTGAAACTGCTGAGTCATAAGGTAGTTCTATTTTCAATTTTTTGAGGAAACTTTATATTGTTTTCTATAGTAGTTGCAGCAATTTGCAATCCTGCCAATAGTACACGAAGGTTCTCTTTTCTTCACATTTCACCAACACATGTTGTTTGTTGACTTATTTATGAGTATGACTCCTGTAGTCCTAAACCTATCTTTTTTGGCCCTAAGCTAACTCATTTCTAGGAATAAATATTTTTCTTGGGGATGGGAGGTAAAATGGTAAATAAAGTTAACAGCTGTTTCTTTCTTCCTTCCATCTTTCATCAATCTATCTTTCCTTCCTTCAGATTGGTGAGTGATTATTGCTACAGAGCAAGAGTTACCTTGAGACCATAGTTAGATAGGTGGTAGTACTACTGTTGGGGGGAGGTATATGCTAGGGACTGATCAAAAACATCCACTATCTTGCCTTGAGAAGACCAGTGAGGATCCCCTGGGGTAAATCCTGGAGTCATTGGAGGCATGGAAAAAACGTCCCCGAAAGGTGGATCTGTCATCTTGCCATACATACAAAGCGCTAGCACCAGGCAGATGACAGAGAACCAGAATTCAATGGCATCATTGGGTAGCAGAATCATCAGTAATGATGGTGACCACCAACTCTTAAGGATTAGCCCCTTCTCTCTCCGTTTCCTGTTACTTAGTAAGCTCTGCAATTCCCATAGGCTCTGATAGAGGAGGAATTTCTAATAATGACTGATAGTGAATGCCCTGTCAGCTAGGAATGTGAAGGCTCAGAACCAAGTTGGATTTAATTAAAAAAAAAAAAGAAAAAGAAAGAAAAAAAAAAGGTGATATTCCTTGTACCCAAGCATTCTGGAACAAATTCAGACCTATCACAAATACATCTAAAAAATTGAAGGATACATCAATCCTCTGAGAAGTAGGATGGGGGCCAGAAGAGCTTTCGATTTTTAATTAAAATGTATGCGAGCATGTGTGTGTATCTGGAGGAAAGAGAGAATAATTCTTTCCTATCAAAGCAAAAGAAAAAGTCATTTTGGGTTGAGAAGAGGATCTGGAGATGCATAAATATCTCCAAGGTCATCTGAATCAACTCTAAGTCTGATGCACATTCCTAGGATGACTTTGAGAGCCTAAAGCCCTAGATTCAGACATAACTTTGAACTATATGATCTCTTCTACTCATTATCCAATTCCACAAAGGATGTTTGGAAGTGTAAATATTTTATACTATTTCATAAACTGCAATTGTATGACCAATTCAATACCACTTATTTATTCATTCAATATTTAATGAATATTTATCGGTAGCCTATTATGTGTTATGCACTTTCTAGGCACTTAAGTTACATAAGACAATTAAAAATAAATTAATTAATACTGCCTCTTTTGCCCATTTTATTTGACTACTTTTTTTGTGCCTCCATGCTATTGATATGGGACATCCTGTTATATTACTGTTGATCCCATTGTATTAAAATAATCTATTTATGCAATTTGGGTTGACAACAACTTTTATAATACAAAGACAGAAAACATGAAGAAATGAGAATAATAGATTTGACTAAATAAAAGTTAGAAATTTCACAGAAAGAAAAATAAAACATCAAGGAAAATGATAAAATCGGGGAAATATTTGCAACATAGATGACATACAGGTTTTCTATCTGTAATATATAAAGCGTTCTTTATATATTACACTAATCAAGAGATTAATAATCAGTTGAAAAATCTTCAAAGGACATAAATGGAAAATATGCTAAAGAAAAAATATAATAGCTAATAAATATATTTAAATATTTAAACTCACTAGAAATCAAGGAAATGTAAATGTAAGCAACAAGGTATCATCTCTAGCTATCAAATTGGAAAAGACTAAAAATTAAAAATATCCAATTCTAATTTTCTAACATAGTTTCTCAACTTTGGCACAATTGACATTTAGGGCAGGATAATTACTTGATGTGTGTGTGGGCAGGGGGCGGGGAGCTGTCCTATGCATTGTAGGATGTTTATCAGCTTCCTGGGCCCTACCCACTAGATCCCAGTAACATCCCTTTCCTGTCGTCACAACTAAAAATGTCTTTAGGCATTGCATCATGTCTTCTAGGAGGGAAAATCTCTCTTATTTGAGAACCACTGCTCTAAAAGTATAGAGGTACTTGGCATTTTCCCCATTCATCATGATCTCAGTTACTTTCAGATCTGTGCATATTCATGCTCCAGTGATCTCCTTTCCTACTCTTATCATCATTCATGTTTTTGCTGAAGCTTTTGAGAAATCTTACATGATCTCTCAAGATGGGTTCCCAAAGCACCTTGCATTTACCCTGATCTCAGTATTTTTCATACTGTCTTATATTTTATCTAACTATTTGCTAGACTTTTCTAATAGACTAAACTCCAAACAGGACCACATCATGACTTTAATGAGCCCTAGAAACTTTTGCCTTCATGGGCCTCTTTCTCCATAAAAAATATTAAAATTATATTTTATGACTGCATTGGTATAAAGATTAATAAAATCAAGCCAGGATCATATATATATATGTATATATTTTCCCTTCTCATTTTAAAATAAATTAAAACATTTTCATGAACCCCTAAAAAATGTTGTGGGTCCTAGGCACTGTGTTTACCATATCTAATGAATAAATTTGCTCTGGCTTCAAAAAGAAAGAGATGGTAGGTATCTTGGTTATCACTGTAAACAATGCCTACTATTCAGTTGTTTAATAAATAATTCTCAAATTAATAAATGGATTAAATTTTTGCTAAACAAGTATTTCTAAATATCTGAGTCATAAAAGACTTCGAAATATTTTTAACTGAGTCAAGATATAATAATTTCATTGGATTTTTTTCTAAGTTAATTTGTGCTCTAGTTTTGATGTACTTGAAAAATATTCTACATTCTCTAATATTTATTATTAAAATATTTCTGATATGATTAAAAAAATGAAATAGATCCTTGACCATCTAGCCTTCAACTTCACTCTGCTATCAAATATTTGTGACTAAGCTGAAAATATAGGCCCATGATATATATCAGATTATTTATGTGAGTTCTTCATTAATTTTCTATTGACTTTCTCTTATTTTGGAAAATAAGGATACAATAGGTAAATTTGCAAGTCTGGTAAGATGTGTAAAAGTTAGATGACAAATAAGAGTCAATTTTACCTTGCTGGCACTTAGAATTGTGATTTTCACAGTTTCGTGAATTTGCAATTTTACCATTTTACCAAGTCATTAAGAACTGTCAATTTGATCTGTGCTAACCAGTATACAGTTCTTGCCCGCAAAGAGTTCAAAGATTACCCTTAAAATAATTTCCTTTCTGGTATTAGGGTGCATAATTTCCTTGGTAATCAAAAGGCTACTAGGCAATTATGGAATAAGAGCAAAATAATTGGGAGTCTTGGAAGAAGAGTGCATCTCAGTCATGTTTGAGCCAAGCAAACTACCTCCGTTCTGCTCTATAGTACATCTTTCAAGTAAGAGAATATTTATGTCTTTCTGCTCCTTTAAGTGGCGTTCAAATGTTGTTTTTCTACAGGTAAAAGTCATGACATCATTCATCATGCATTAAATATTTTATATTTTTGAAACATGCTGCAATTACCACGAGAACAGATATTACTCACTAATAGCATTTTTGGTTGTATGATATATGATGACGTGGCCCAAAAGCTCTTTTGTTTCATTAATAATATTTCTCCCTTTGTAGGGTGCATAATCTCTGAGCAGATTTCTCATTGTGTATTAAATCCAGCTAAGAATCAGGATTCTTGTTTGATTTCTGAAAAGGTGTGGCTTAATTTGGTTTCTATGCGTCAATTCTCACCTTAATTAAACTACCTCTAATCCTTGTTGGTCAGAATCAATCACTTCTTTCCCTCAGCTCTCCCAATAGGGTATTTATATCTCGATTTGGTACTTACTTATTCTGCTTTAGTTATTTGCCTCACAGGCTTATCTCTGTTACCAGACAGAAGGAGGGACTCTCTTAGTCATTTTTATGCTCTCCTAAGCACCTACCATATGCCTTTTACATAGATCTCAAAACATTTTTTTGCATTTTAAAATTTATTTTAATTATTTTCAAGTATACAGTACATTGGTTAGACATCTATATAGTTCATAAAACAGTCCCCCCCAAATGCTCCCTCTCTCCCATGACCCTCCACCTAGCCAATGTATTCATTCTAGTTGCATTCCCTACGTCGTGCTCCCCATCCCCATGTGCATCCATCAGCTACTAATTTGTACTTCTTTAACCCTTCACCTCATTCTCCCAGCCCCTCAAACGCCCTCCCCTCTGTCCATCAACAAATTGTCCACTATATTTGTGAGTCTGTTTTTGCTTAGTTTGTTCTTTTTATTCCTTAGATTCTGCATATATGTGGAATCATATAGTTTTGATCTTTCTCCGTCTGACTTAAATACCTTCTAGGTCCATCAAAGCAATATGTTTTTCCATCCCCTTCCTTTTAGTCTGTCTTTTAATCTGAAGTGAGTCTTTTATAGGCAACATGTAGGAGTCTTGTTTTCCTTTCCATTTATCCACTCTTTTAGTTGGAGCACTTAATTCTTTTCCATTTAAGGTACTTACTGATAGGAATGTAGTTGTTACCATTTTTTATTCTTGTCTTTGATACATGTTTTTTTTCCCTTCTTAAAGAAGTCCCTCCCACATTTTCTGTAACATGGGCTTGGTGGTGATAAATTTCTTCAACTTATTTTTGTCCAGGAAGCTCTTTATCTGTCCTTCAGCTCTAAATGATAGCTTTGCTGGATAAATTATTCTTGGTTGTAGATCCTGGGTTTCATCCTGTTGAATACTTTTTGCCAAGCCCTTCTGTCCTGCATAGTTTTTTTTGAGAAATCGGCTGCCAGTCTTATGGGTTTTCCCTTATAAGTAATTGTCTGTTTTTCTCTTGCTGCTTTTAATATTCTTTCTTTGTATTTAAACTTTGGCCTTTTAATTATGGTGTGTCTTGGTGTGTCTTGGCCTCTTTGGATCCCTGATTTTTGGAATTCTCTGAGCTTCCTAGGGTTTTATGTCCATTTCCTTCACCAGGTTAGGGAAGTTTTCCATCATTATTTCTTCAAACAGCTGTTCAACATCTTGATTTTCTTCAGGTACGCCGATCAGATGGATATTTGGACCCTTAATAGTGTCCCATATGCTCCTTAAATTATTTTTATAGTCTTGGCATCTTATCTCTTGCCATTCTGATTGAGCGTCCTTGGTTTTCCCATCCTCTAGACAGGGCATTTGATCCTTTTCTTTATTCACTCTGTTTATTCCTTTGTTTATTCCATTTAATATACTTCTCATCTCAGATAATATGTTCTTCATTTTAGACTGGTTCCCTTTTATAATTCCATTTCCATTTTTATGTTTTTTTATCTCTTTGTTGAAATTCTCGCTGAATTTAACCAAAAGTTCATTGAGCATCTTTATAACCAGTGTTTTGAACTCTGCATCTGTTATATTACTTGACTCCATTATATCTGGATCTCTGTGGATCTCTGTTCTGTTCTGTCATATGGTTTCCGTTTTTATGTCTTCCCATTTTGGCTGCATTTTCGTGTCTGTTTCTATGTACAAAGCAAAGCTCCTAAGTCTCCCGGTCTTATTAGTGTGGATTTGTGAAGTAGGTGTCCAGTGGCACGGTCCTGAGAGGGGTCAGCTACAGGCCAAGTTTAGGTCAAGCCTCTACCCCTCTGGGGCCACCTGTTAAGATTCAGCAAGTGATCCACAGATGCTGTGCTTATAGTTGCCTCAAAAGGCCATGCTGGAAACTGAGGCCAGCTGCCTCCACTGAGTCTAGGCACTGCTTAGCAAGGAGCCCCTGACTCGTCGAGGACACACCTGGATGTGGCTTGGGTGGGGCCTCGAGTTGGGGGAGACAGGGTTTCAGGGAATCCTCTGGGTGGAGCAACCTCTGTTATCCAGTCCGATGACCTCACGGCAGTGGCAATGCAGCCCTGCGTCCTCACCCTGTCCTACCTCCTCCCGCTGCAGGGTGCTTTCTTGGATTTCTCTCTAGTTGTATGGCTCGTTCATCAAGATCCCAGGTAATTTTCCTTACTTCTGCTCCTTGTTTCCCTCATAACTTTGATTTGGTTGCCAGAGGGATGAACAGAGCCTCTATCTTCTATGCCATTTTTGTTGCTCCTTTAGCAAAACATTTTTAATAGATCAAAAATAATTGCAAAACTGAAACAGAATTTGTAATGCCCATGACAGCTTCAGACCTTAATTCATATTTTAAGAAGGTATACATTTTAGCAGTGTAAGTGTATGAGTGTATTTGGTAGAACTCCTATGTGAAATCTGCCTAGATTTTTTTTTTTTCAAACAGGATTTTCTTCAGCCAGGCAGCTTTTAGTGTTCGCAACCTTATCACTACTAGCAGTAAATTTCTTTGAAAATGCCAAGTGAGGGTCACCAGGCTAATGGATTTATCCACTATGATATTCTAGGAAATTATGCCATCTAACTTGCTAGAAGTTGCTTCAAGGTTAAATACTGAAATATCTAAGTAGATTAGAAGGGTGTCTGGAAAATTCTTTTTTCTTTACAGTGTTGCCTATTTCTATATCTGTATTCCCAACTCTGGTGACATATTTCTACTTTCCAATGTTAAGATGTCCCTTCTTTACCACTTTTTCTATTTGTAATTAGGATTCGGCAGGTATTTGGATTCTTAGCTAACTGGATATTTAAGAAAAGTTTACTCTTTCAGCAAGCACTTCTTTGATTCTAAGGAACAAGGAATAAAATCAGGAAAATGAAATAGTAACACTTTATTTGGAAATAGCTTTCTGTAGAGCAAGTGAGCTCTAATCAGAAATTAAAATATTGTCACATGGATGCATCTGTAACAACTAGCTGATTTGGGACATCTTGCTAGACAATGAGAACATATACCTATCCCTCAGTCAGACTTTCTGAAAATATTAGCCCTTCTTAGCCAATTTCTGTCCAGTTATTTACTCAAGACAGATCTTCAATCATCTGGCCAGTTATAAAATACAACACTAGCTACCCAGCTACTCTTTGGCTTCCTATTTACTCTGACAGATCTCTGATCATTGGGTTTATTAAAGGAAAAAAAAAATCATCCTGAAGAGACATAAAGTATATAACAAAGGTTCAAGCTTTGAGCCTAAGCTGTGCTCAGGTATGTTTCAAAATGTCCTAATAGACTCTGTAGATATTCCTTGAAGGCAAAGACCATCTCTCTCATGTTTTCTGAGCTGCACCTCTGTCTTCATTGTTACTTTTAGGATTCTGGTTTGAAATTTCTCCTGTTTGATTCTTAAGTTTCATTTCTCATTTTAGCTTGGTTTGATTCAACAAATCTTCCTTGAGCTCCATACTGCATGTGTTAGTTTCACTCTGGGGAATCAAGGTGGAAGAGGGCTACATAGGAGAGTAGAGAGATGGAGGCCTTGCAAAGTAGGGAGATGAGTCAGCAGCTTTCAGACATAAGATGATAAAGGGATTGAGAAATCATGGAGGAGTGTATTTTGGGATGAGATCGCACTCTCCAGCCATCAACCCACACCTCTGGAATTCTTGGTTTTAGGGAGGGTGCTGGACTTATTGTATAAGTAATGGTGATTTAAGTCATTATATATTTGGATATTAAATGAAAGAGTAGCTTCAGAAAACTGGAGAATTTGGCAACATTAGGATATTCTAGCAACCATTTTTTATATACAACTGTCTTTATTAAAAATCCTCAGTTGGATTTTAACCTGATTGAAGAGGAAAATCAAAGAGAAGGGCAGAGAAACCTTTCCATACCTCTGTGCCAAGGGACTGTATGAGAATTTTCACTCAAGATGTAGCATTGGATTTGATTCAGGAAAATACCAGAGAAGACTATAATTGAGTTCCTATAAAGGAATATATTCTTTAATTCCATGTCATCTTTTACTTAACATGAAGAACATGCCATCGCAGTGTGCCAGTAAAGTAGAATTCTATTATGCTTACCTCGAAGTGCTGTATGTAATGAAGTCATTAGCGAGCTCAATTTATTTTTTAAAAGCAAGCAAGAGAAAAATAGCAAAACTCTAATCTTATATTTCTATTGATCACAGGATGCAGATCTTATTTATTGTCTCTTTATCTGTCAAGAAATGGGAACATACAGCTTAAAAAATGTTAAAACTTTAATCTAGTCTTCTTCTCTTCCTCTGCAGTAAATAAATTCTCTGAGTATTTTAAGAGGTGAAAAGATTAGAAAAACTTTTCTTTTGATGTCTAGATACTATTTGGTTAGAATCATAGCAAACATGTTTTGCTTTTTAAGATGTGGTAAGGGATGTTTTGTCAATGCTATGATAAAGTATAAAATGTTAATATGAAACTGTTATAGAGTCTTCAGATACTAATACTTTGAATTTTTAATAAATTTTGGTTAAATACATTTCTTGGGTTAAGCGATATATTATAACTTAGTTTGACTGTGATCTGTCACATGTTCAACCAAGGAATAAATATGTTTGTAAAATTAAATGGTTTAATTCTGTATGATTTATCAGTATATTACAGTTATATGCATTTATATGCAGGAAAAAGTACTAGAGCAAAATATAATCTGTTAGTAAACAAAATATGAAAAATCATAGTTTTCACATCAATATATTCTTTATTTTCTAAGTAAAAGAAATGTCATGTCTCCTACTTGATAATGTTTGGTCTTTGTTTTTTGTTTTGCATGTGAAGGATTGGTTATCACAAAGGCTTCTTTTGGTGACTGGAGGAAACAGAGATGCCTGAGTTTATATGGTACTGTTAAGCCATTATGTTTCACAGTGGCTTCAGGGAGGAAATTATAATTACTGTGATAATCTGGTGGTTTCTTGTCTATACAAGTCTAAGTAATTTGGAGGGAGGCACTGCACATCGCTTGCTGTTTTGTGTCTAGAAGATTCAGTGATTAGCAAGCACCCATATATTCAGGGGAAAAGAGAGCAGAGGCATGATCCCAGACAATTATTTAAACTTAATCCTCCATGTGCTAAAAATCAAAGGCCTACATAGAATTAGAGATATAATTTTTCCTCTTTTTACAGGAAAAGGAAATGTGAAGCAATTTATTTAAATAAAGTATAAAATGTCCTTATGGAATCGAAGGTGGTCATTAGGTTTTCTTTTATAGGGAAATTATTTTTCTGTCTGTATTATGGTGTCAAGGTTATCTTTCATCTGGAAAATTCTGTGATTTTGCATTGATCAAGAGACTGATACTTAATTTCAAAACTAGTTTATGCAAATTATGATTAAATTTCCGGGTATTAATCTTTTGAATATCATTTTAAAAATAGGGATGATGGTACACTGAGATGATAATTAACTCATTTTGAATAATTTATTTTATAGCTTGAAACTCTGAGCAAAGTAAAATTAATGTTGCCTAAATTTTCAAACAGATTCTAGTTGAGATAGCAGTAAGTTGAAGTAATATGCACAGTATTACACAGTAGTCTTCCCTTATCCGTGGTTTTGCTTTCCGTGGTTTCAGATACTTGTGGTTCAACCATGGTCCAAAAATATTAAATGAAAAATTCCAGAAATAAACAATTCATAAGTTTTAAACTGCGTGCCATTCTGATGAAATGTAGTGTGATGAAATCTCACGCTGTCCTGTTCTGTCCCTCCTGGGATGTGAATCTTCCCTTTGTCCAGCGTTTCCATGATCTAGAGGCTCCCTGACCTACCGTTATTTAGCAGTCCTCTTGGTTACCAGACTGACTGTCACTGTATCATAGTGCTTGTGTTCAAGTAATCCTTATTTTATTTAATAATTGCCCCAAATGCACAAGAGTAGCGATACTGGCAATGTGAATATGCCAAAGAGAAGCTGTAAAGTGCTTCCTTTAAGTAAAAAGGTGAAAGTTCTGAAGTAAATAAAAAAGAAAAAAATCATATGCTGAATTTTCCAATATCTACTGTAAGAACGAATCTTCTATCCATGAGATTATGAAGAAAGAAAAAGAAACCTGTGCTAGTTTTGCTGTTGCACCTCAAACTGCAAAAGTTATAGCCACAATGTGTGGTAAGTATTAAGATAGAAAACGCATTAAATTATGGGTAGAAGACATGAACAGAAAACGTGCGCTGGTTGATAGCAACATGTCGCGCCAGAAAGCACTGAGCCTATAGGAAGACTTCCTAAAGGATCCCCTGAAACAAGTGATGCCAAGCCATTCACTGTAAGAGATGGTTACAAAGCTTCAGAAATAGGTTTGGACTGAAAAATATAAAAGTTACTGGTGAGAGTATATTTACATAACTTTTATTATAGTTTAATAATTGTTCTAGTTTATTATTAATTATTGTTGATCTCTTACTGTGCCTAATTTGTAAATTAAACTATAACATTGGTATGTATGTACAGGGAAAAATATAGTATATATAGGGTTTCATACTATCTTTGGATTCAGGCTTCCACTGGGGATCTTGGAAAGTATTGCTCGTGGATAAGGGGGACTATTGTATATTAAGTGAGAAATCTCATTACAAAAGTCATCCATTTAATGTTTCTTAGTTTATAATATTCATGCTAAAAATTGTCAGCTTGGGATTGTAAAATAATTATAATGTTCAAATAATATTTTTATAATACACATATTTTCATTTTTTTTAGCTTTGCCAAAAAGGAAAAAAAAAGGCAAATAAATCTACTTTGACTATAGGTAGCTTTTATATTTTGAAAGTTTACAGCAATCGTAATCTTTTTTTTAAGCTGATGAGTGAATATAATCATCTTATGACTTTCTGATTACAGATTTTAAATAATGGAAGTCATTAAGCATCCTAGGATTTGCCAAGATCAAACAGCATGTTATTGATAGATTATGCTAAATTCTCATATCAAGAAGGAACCCCTTGATTCACTCTTTGTCTATTTATTTATTTTATACTTTTGTATTTTATTTAATTATTTAGTACTTACTATGTGCCCAACAATATTCTAAGCATTTATAATAATCCTATGAGGCCAGCATTGTTAAGATCCCCGTTCTATTGAAGAGAAGTGTGATATAATAAAATTAATATTGGTTTTAGCATCAAACGGATGGGTTAAATTTTTAATCCACCACTTACTAACAATGTGGCCATGGGCATTTAATATATACTTAGGTCTCTGAACCTCAATTTCCTTTCAACAAAATGAGAGAAGATACTATGTTCTTTACAGGGTTACTGTGAACATTAAGAATGTTGGAAAACACCTAGCACAGTTTCTGGCATATCCTAAGTTCTCAACACAGTTTAATTTCCTTCCTGTTCCATTTAGCCTGGTGTTAGTTAGGACTCTTAGTTACAAGTGATGTAAACCTCAGTCAAACAGAATTTTTTTTTTAAAGGAATATGTTCATTCATTTAACTGGAAAATTCAAGTGGTTCTACCAATGCCATTAGACTGTCTTTCTACCTCTTGGCCCTGCTTTCCACTGTTTTGGCTTATTTTCAAACATACTATCTTTCATTTCTTTTAAAATCTGAATCAACTTTTTGCCAGTTTGCATCTGGTCAGCTTCATGGGCTGGTAACCAATGACACATATCTCTTTGAGTCACTGTTGTTGAAACTGGGCCTCAAAGTTTCAAACAATGGAACAAGCTGCTCTGACCATTTGACCCAGCCCAGATGTTAAATGGTATCTACATCTTGCTCTTTCTTGGGACAATACAGTATAGCAGCCCCCCTTATCTGCAGTCTCACTTTCCAGTTTCAGTTACCTACAGTCAACTATGGTTCAAAAATATTAAATGGAAAATTCCAGAAATAAATAATTCATAAGTTTTAAATTGTACATTGGTCTGAGTAGCGTGATGAAATCTAGCGTCATCCTGCTCTGTGCTGCCCAGGAAGTGAATCATCCCTTTGCCCAACAAATCCACACTTTATACCTTACTCGCCAGTTAGTTACTTAGTAGTTGCGGAATTATCAGATCAACTGTCACAATATTGCAGCGCTTGTGTTCAAGTGACCCTAATTTTACTTAATAACAGCCCCAGAGCACAAGAGTAGTGATTCTGGCATTCGGATATGCCAAAGAGAAGCCTTAAAGGGCTTCCTTTCAGTGAAAAGGTGAGTACAGTGGGATAAGATATTTTCAGAAAGAGAGAGAGACCGCATTCACATACTTTTGTTATAGTATATTGTTATAATTGTTCTATTTTATTACTAATTATTGTCAATTTCTTACTGTGCTTAATTTGTGAATTAAACTTTCACATAGATATGTATGTATAGGAGAAAACATTGTATATATCTAGGGTTTGATACTATCTGGGCTTCCAGGCATGCACTGGGGTCTTGGAACATATTCTCTGTGGATAATGGGGGACTACTGTAGTAGGTTAGAGTGTGGCAGAGATACACTTAATCTTCCCCCTGCCCAAGGCAGAATCCTAATGGACCGTTCTTTAACATGCAGATATTTGTGCCCTTTTCATGCAGGGAATGCACAAAATAAGGTCCTTAGTAAGGAACTAGGGAATTAGTACCAGTCTTATCTCCTGCCCTATCTGCTGTTTCCAGACGTTTGTTAACACTATTTACCTTGGAGCAGAATATACAGCTCTTCCAACCCGGTAAGAGTTATGATTATCTGCCTGTCAACCATTTTGTATTGCTGACCATAAGCAGAATGTATCTCTCTTTTCTTCTCTGTCTGCTTTCAGACATACCAGCTTGGACCACATCCTTTATCCTCCTGATAGGCACTTATTCAAGGTCAAAAGCAGTAGTCAATGAAATCCCATATCCTGAAGTATTTGTAGCAAGTCCCTAAACTTTGGTCTGAATCCTAAGATACAACAAGAGCAATTTAATAAGCTACTACACAGGAGAGCTTGCCAATTTCACAGCTGGAGGCAGGAGAATCTAGTGTTCCACATTCCAACTGCAATCAACTAGTTCTACTTTTGAGATCTGTTACTTTCCAATACTACTCTTCTAGATATCAATATCAAGTTTATGAGGAGTATTTGCGTTACCAGGGACAGAAAAACCAATTCAAACTTGTTTGCATTTATTGACTCACATAATGAAGGTGTTCTGGAATGGTTGAATTTAAAGGTTCAAATAGTAAGAATGTTGTCCCTCTCTAAGCAAGTGAGCAATTCGAATATAGAATATAAACACAAGGTGCTATGCTAGAGCAGAAGTGATAAGAATAGAAAGCAAAATGTTCCTTTTCCTTAAAAAATTTCTAGTATAGTGGGAGACACCGAGTGGGAGCAAAATATGCCACTTTGTCATATTGATTATTTTGAATTAAACTTACTTAAGAAACAGCCAGTGCAAAAAGAATACTCTGACTCTCTTTTGTCTCCCTGAAAACAGGAAATAAATCTCCCATGTGAAACATACCCTCTCTGTACCTAAAGGATAGAAAGCATTCTTATCACCAGAGATATAAAATTTAGGGCCAATGAGGCTATATAAACAAAACTTGTTACTTCTTCATTAATTTATTACCCCAAGCTCAAACTCCTTTGTCTTGTCAATTCTTCACAAACTTATTGTTTCTTTGTCTAACCGGTATAGAAGCTGACTTCTTTGGTCACTTCCTTGAGTCTCATAGTTCTATGAGCTCTCATACATACAGTCTTAAAATTATTTTTCTCTAATTAATCTGTCTTATGCCACTTTAATTATTAGGCCAGACAAAGGATCTAGAAGGGAAGAAGGGAAAAGTTTTTCTCCCCTCTAACACTCCATATACAGAGATCAGTCTGTATAACATTCAAAACCTTTTAGAAAGAAGAGTGTGAGAAATGATCTTTGAAAAGGAAGATAAATGGAGAAAGAAGTGGAGTTTTCCTGGAAACATATGTAGTTGAAAAGAGAATTATCTATGTTTCATATATAATTCAATTGTACAGACATGCTATCAATGTACATTAATTTGCAGATAGATACAGATTTATACACTTTTGAGGCATAGTATCATTTAATGTTCATGAAACACTAAAATCTGGAGTACTTAATTCATTGCGTCATCCAGTAAGGTAGATTGTCTATGTTGTGTTGGGTGATATGTTCTTTGAAACCTCGATGAGTATTTGAAATAAACCTTATTAAAGAAGTTGGTAGTTTTTATAATAGGCAGGACTTTAAAAATAGCCTTTAATTCACCAATATGAGATGCCTCCTAAGCTGAAATGCTAAATTTTGTTATGATGACATTTACTACAATCTTCCCAACTTTCACGTTGGGAAGATTTAATCATAATCTTTAATCATAAAAATGATGGCAAAATTCATTTGGAAATGTCTTCAGAATTCTCATTAGCAACACAAGGAAAATTTTCATTGACTTGATTGAAGGAAAAGATGAAAACTTCCATATGTATTCTTGAAAGAGAAGATAAAAGCCTACTCTTCAACTGATGAAGGAAGACTATTGAGTTTCACTGATCTTTTATTTCTCTCTCCTAAAAGCCTTGCTTCACTTTTCCTTAGTTTGCTTTCCTCTATCAAATAGTAACGATGACTTATTTTGTGGTTGAAAACTAAACAGCCAGACCCTGACCTGAGCATAAGGGGAGGGAGGCCTTTGGATATAATATGTAGCTATTACTTACAGCTTGGCTTTTTGCTTGCATTTCTTTGTGGCAGACAAATAAATGATACAATCTTGAGAAAGCTTTCAGAATGTCCCGGAGGGCTGTCTTAGATAACTCTAAATCTCTGTTGAATTAAATAAAGAAAGCGATTCCTGTCCATGCAAAAGACAGAGAGGTGTGTTGACCACTGTGGGGATTTTAAGAGTATCTGGGGAAAATCTTTTTCCCTGGAGTATGATCTAAGTTTTATTTTATGGATGATATTTATTGATGCAGCACTGTCTTTTGTAAAAAAGAAAGCCAACTTACTGTTGACTTATGAATCTGAAGAAAAAAGGCAAGGAAAATATAAAGCAGCAGTGTGCTTTTCACCTGTCAAGTCTACATGGATTAGACGTCAAAATGAAGATAACATTTGTCTTGGGAATCACTTTGAATAATTTAGAAATAATATTGAATGATTAACTCTGTCATTCCTGTTCCTACCTGTTCTCACACGATATAACATTATTATACATTGGGCTTTATCCCAAAGGATCCCAAAGTGGTTTATAATCACAGCATACTTTTAAATCAGTCCTGGTTTCCTGGTTGAATAATGTATTTGGAATGACAGAATTATAACTTCTTTGGCAGACCCATGCATAATTCACTAAGAGCATCTGCAGTACAAAAAACGTCAGTTTATATATAATTCTTAATAATGGAAAAATCACTCCCTTGAATTGTATACTTGTCAAACAGAGGGAGAGGGTGAAACAACAATGCTAAGAACATAAAACTTGTGTAAAATTAAAGGAAAAAGGTCACCATTCTGCTCCCATTAGGGATAAGTTTGTAAAGGATTGTAAAGAGGACTGATGTACATAGTAAGTGACATAGTTTATGTATCTAGATACATCGGTAAGTTATAATACTTTGCCATCTGTTCCAGAATTCTAGCTAGAGTGAAAGGGCTTGTTGAACATACGTTAGTCACTCTTCTAAATGAGCCATACCAACCATACTGTCTGTACTATGTATCCTGCTTGCTCATTTGCTGCTATTCAAATTGAAACTGTATTAATTTAAGTGCTACCACTTATTTTCCTCTTTTTCATAGACACAGAGATATTAAGAAAAAAAGGAAAGCAGATGAAACTTAACAAAACCAGTTTGTGTGTGAGAACTTTTAGAGCATATGTGCTAATAAATATCACTTAGAATATAAACTTTATAATAATTTGAGTTCAGCATAATCTTTATTGAGGAAAAAGTTCAAAATGTTTTCTACCTACAACTTTAAGGTCTAATTAAAGATTAAGAAGAATCAAATTCAGTAGTTTATCTAACCATGGTATCAAAAACGTAAGGCACATGAAAGAAATCATTTCTCAGTCTGAAATTGAATGCCAATATTTATGATGCACTATTTTGTAATGTAGTTTATTATGGTCAATTTTTCATGAATATTTTGTATTGGTATACTATCATTTTTATCGTACTTTCAAGATGATGTGCTTGAAGGTAGAAAAAATGTATTTGAAAAATATTTAAGATTTGGTCTTTTTCACCATACCGCATGGCAATTTTTTTCTAGTTATTACACTGTGGTAAAATTTTAACACCTGTGTATATGCAGGTTCACATACCCTTTTACGGAAGGGTGGGATCTGTGTACATGGTGTTCAAAAGTGCTTAACCCTAAACACATTGTACGACATTACATAAAGTATTGAAAATGAAGAGTGTTGTGACAACAGTAAGGAAACTATGGCTCAGCTCTGTACCACCTCTGTTTAAAGGGATGGAGACTCGCAAAGTAAAATGCTAGTATTTTCCAGGGCATTCTCTGTAATGTGACCGAAAATGTCAGGAAATTAAGATCATCGGTGGATAAGGTTAGCATTGGATATTTCAATATTCAGTTAATAATGAGGCTCACTCATAATTTGCTGGTGATCACACCCAAACTTGAAAAGAATAAGGACTGAGCCAAACTCCTCTCTCCTTGTCTATTTCTGAAGAATTACGGTTGTTCAGAAAGAGCACAGCCCTCAAATCCTTAAATTTCTCCCTCTCCCTCTCCCACTCCCTTTCCCTCTCCCTCTCCCCCATTGTGTTAGTTCAACTTTAAATGTAAGGGACCTTAATGGTTTATTTTGTAGCTAATTGTGTGAGAGATGTTATTTATTTTTCATGCTATATCTATCAGTCATCTATTGTTTCTTAACAAATTACCCCAAACCTCAAAGCCTTACAACAAACACATATTATCTCAGTTTCTGTAAGTCAGGAATTGGTATGCAGCTTACCTGCATGTCTCTGGCTCAAAGTTTCTCATAAGGCTCCCATCATGTCTGCTCAGGCTGCCATCTCAAGGCTCAATTGGAAAAGGACCCATTTCTAAGCTCACTCACATAGCTGTTGACAGGCCTCAGGTCCTTTCTTGGTTTTTGCCCAGAAACATCTTCTCCTTACCTTGTGGGCCTCCCCATAGAGCAACTCACAACATGGCAGCTGGCTTCTCTTGGAGCAAAGGAATGAAAGAGGGAGCCCAAGATGGAAGCCATGATCTTTTTGTAACCTAATCTCAGAAGTGGCATC